>NC_057809.1:98120532-98382682 GCF_018294505.1 Triticum aestivum
ACAGAGGAGGGAGGTGGGCTGGGCCGGCTGCTGGCTGGGCCGGCCAGCTGGCTGGGCTGCACAGGGAGGAGCCCAGGTAAGCTTCTCCCTTTTATTTTTTTTTCTGTTTTCTAATTTCTGACATTTGTTTTGATTTAAATAAAATATTAAATCATTTTATTTCCTTATGCCAATTTTTGCAGGAGCTAGATATATTATTCCAGAGCTCCTTTATAAATGGCATAATATTTGGACATATATTAATATATATAATTAATATATTTCCAATGCAAATATTTATGCATTAATTCCAAATGCCCAAAATAAATACCTATGAGCTCTTAAAAATATTGGTTTGATTTTTATCTCTGTCCAATATTTTCAGAGAGCAACATGAGCATTTTCTTGGACCTTTTTGGAGAAATTTTTATCCGGATCATTTTCAAAAAATGATTCTGAGGGTTTCACAGATCCCCATTTCAAGTTTCTGATGAAAGAGCAAACATGATGCAACACTCTAATGCATGGTTAACTAGGATGTGACAACTCACCCCCACTCAAAAGAATCTCGTCCCGAGATTTGGGTTCCTCCGGGAAGAAGGCGGGATACTCGAGTCGAAGACGATCCTCCCTTTCCCAAGTTGCTTCATCCTCAGAATGGTGCGACCATTGAACCTTGAGAAACTTGATATTATGACGTCGGGTGGTACGTTCGGCTTGATCGAGGATACGAATGGGGTACTCTTGATATGTAAGATTATCTTGAAGATCAAGCGTTTCGTGGTCCACTTCACGGATAGGATCCGAGAAGCAACGCCTGAGTTGAGAAACATGGAAGACATCGTGGACTCTGGAGAGGTGCGGAGGTAGTTCCAACTGGTAGGCAACTTCTCCTCGTTTGGCGAGAATGCGAAAAGGTCCAATGTAACGAGGAGCCAATTTGCCTTTGATACTGAAACGATGGGTTCCCTTCAGAGGGGTGACCCGAAGATAAGCCTTCTCGTCAACCTCGAAAGTCATAGCCTTATGTTTTCGGTCATATTGACTCTTTTGACGAGATTGGGCTGTTTTCAACTTTTCACGAGCGATGCGAACTTGTTCTTCTGCTTCCTGAATCATATCTGGGCCAAAGAATTGTCTTTCCCCGGTCTCTGACCAGTTAAGGGGTGTTCGACACCGTCGTCCATAGAGAACTTCAAAAGGGGCTTTACCCAAGCTAGATTGATAGCTGTTGTTGTAAGCGAATTCGGCAAATGGAAGGCACTTCTCCCAGTCCATTCCGAATGAGATAACAGAGGCTCGAAGCATGTCTTCTAGAATTTGGTTGACGCGTTCCACTTGACCACTCGACTGAGGGTGGAAGGCGGTGCTAAAGGAGAGATGAGTCCCCATAGCATTTTGGAAACTTTCCCAAAATCGAGAGGTGAAAAGACTTCCTCGATCCGAGTTAATTTCCAAAGGAACACCATGGAGAGACACTATTCGAGAGATGTACAAATCTGCCAGCTGACTAGTGGTTATACTCTCACGAACAGGTAAGAAATGGGCTACTTTGGAAAGACGATCGACCACGACGAAAATAGCATTATTCCCTCTCTTGGTCCTAGGAAAACCGGTAATGAAATCCATACCAATTTTATCCCATTTCCATTCAGGAATAGCTAAGGGTTGAAGGGTGCCAGCAGGCCGTTGGTGCTCTGCTTTTACACGACGACAGACGTCGCAATTTGCAATATACTGAGCAATTTCTATCTTCATCCTAGTCCACCAGAACCTCTGGCGTAGGTCCTGATACATCTTAGTACTACCGGGATGAATGGTGAGAGGAGATTCATGAGCTTCCTTAAGGATCAATTGCCGTAGATGCTGGTTCTTGGGAACCACTAGACGGTTCTCAAAGTACACAACACCATGATCATTTGTGGAGAAACAACTAGCACCTCCGCTAGCAATGTTCTCTTTGATTTTAGATATTCCCTTATCTCGCCTTTGGGCAGCGATGATTTGATCCGTAAGAGTAGGTTTTGCTACCAAGGTGGAAAGAAAACCTTGAGGTACAATGTGAAGGTTAAGCTTTCGAAATTCCTCATGGAGGAGCGGTTGACTTTGTTGTAACATCAGGTTGTTACAATAAGATTTACGACTTAGCGCATCAGCCATGACGTTGGCTTTCCCTGGGGTGTAAGTTATTCCTAAGTCGAAGTCTGTGATCAATTCAACCCAACGTCTCTGCCTGAGATTCAAATCCGGTTGGGTGAAAATGTACTTCAGACTTTGGTGATCAGTGAATATTTCGCAACGATTACCGAGGAGGTAATGTCGCCAGGTCTTAAGTGCATAGACTACGGCTGCAAGCTCTAGATCATGAGTAGGATAATTCTCCTCATGTGGGTGCAATTGCCGTGAAGCATAAGCAATTACGTGTCGATCTTGCATAAGAATGCAACCTAGCCCTTGTCGCGAGGCGTCGCAGTAGATAACAAAGTCCTTGGAGAAGTCTGGCGGTACCAGCACAGGAGCAGAGGTCAGGCGTCTTTTCAGTTCCTGAAAGCTGTGCTCACATTGTGGAGTCCATTCGAACTTCTTATCTTTCTTGAGGAGTTCGGTTAGAGGTTTGGCAACTTTGGAGAAGTTCTCGACAAAGCGACGACAATAGCTCGCTAAGCCCAGAAAACTCCGAACTTGCTTGACCGATTCGGGTGGAGTCCAATCAAGGACGGCTTGAACTCGCTCAGGGTTAACCGCAATACCTTTACCAGATATTACATGACCCAGATAGGTCACTTCTGACAACCAGAATTCACATTTAGAGAATTTGGCATAAAGGCGATGCTCTCGAAGTTTCTTCAACACTAGCCTTAGATGTTCGGCATGTTCTTCCTTGTTCTTGGAGTAGATGAGTATATCATCGAGATAAACTACGACGAATTTGTCCAAATACTCCATGAAGATTGAGTTCATTAACCGAGAAAAGGTGGCTGGAGCGTTGGTTAAACCGAAGGACATGACGGTGTACTCGTATTGGCCATAACGAGTAACAAAGGCCGTTTTAGGAATGTCCCCGTTTCTGATTTTGATTTGATGGTAGCCCAACCTCAAATCCATCTTGGAGAAGACTGAGGATCCAGCGAGCTGATCATACAGATCGTTGATCCTGGGAAGCGGGTATTTGTTCTTGATTGTGACCAAATTGACCGGCCGGTAATCTACAACCATTCGGTCCGTACCATCCTTCTTCTTAACGAATAGGACGGGGCAAGCCCACGGAGATGAACTAGGGCGGATGAAACCCTTTTTCAAGGATTCATCGAGTTGTTTCTTAAGCTCGGCTAGTTCTAGGGGTGCCATCTTATAAGGTCTTCTAGCAATCGGAACGGTTCCGGGGATGAGGTCGATTACGAACTCGACATCCCTGTCAGGTGGAACACCTGGCAATTCCTCTGGAAAGACATCCGGAAAGTCACGGACTACCGGAACGTCCTCAAGGTCTGGCAAAGGGCTGGCGTTAAGAGAATATAACTGCCGCTTGGCTATTCGGGTCAAGACATTGACTATCTTTCCCGAAGGATGGGTGAGTTGAACAGTCCTAGAGAAGCAATCAATTTTGGCTTGATGAGCCGACATCCAGTCCATACCCAAAATGATATTAATATCTGAAGATTTAAGGGCTATCAAGGATGCAAGGAAAACAAGTCTGTCGACTTGGATTTCATTTCCATAACTTACCCTAGAGGTCTGCCATCTAGACCCAGGGGTAGAGATTTCCATAGTGGATGGCAAGTCACAGAATGCAACGTTATGCAAACGAGCATAATTTTCAGATATAAAAGAATGAGAGGCTCCTGTATCGAAAAGAACAGATGCCGGGTGGCAGTTAACAAGAAGCGTACCGAGAACGACGTTGGGGTCCTCTTGAGCTTCTTCGGCAGAGATACAGTTGACATGGCCACGTGAAGCGGTGACCGGTTTAGCATGAAACACCTTCCCTGTCGGCTTGCCACGGCCAACAGCTTTAGCAGATTGATTGGGGTTGGTCTGGGGACACTCACGCATATAGTGACCAGATTCCCCACACTTGAAACAAGTCACGGAACTGGTACGTGGAGGAGCATTATTGGTTGGACCCCCATAGGGCTTGGCCGGTGCAGACTGTTGAACAGGGCGAGGCGCCTGGAAAGATGGCCTCGGTGTGAACCTGGGTGGCAGGGCGGTGTTGGGTACCCACACGCGGCGCTTCTGAGGACCAGCACCGGATGAGGAACCCATGTCGCGTCCATGCTTGCGTGTTGCGTCATAATCAGTCTGACCAGTTTCAGCACTGATGGCTTTGTTGACAAGTTTCGGAAAAGATGTGCACTCATGCAGACGGAGGTCGCGGCGAAGCTCAGGACTAAGGCCCTTACGGAACCTTGCTTGCTTCTTGGCGTCAGTAGACACTTCCTCAGTTGCATATCGGGCGAGCTTACCAAACTCCCTGCTATAGGCATCCACAGAAAGTCGGCCTTGGGTGAAATTGCAAAATTCTTCACGCTTACGGTCCATGAGACCCTCCGGAATGTGATGTTCACGGAAAGCCTCGCTGAATTCAGCCCAAGTTGTGACATGGCCCGCTGGGCGCATAGCTCCATAATTCTCCCACCATAGACTGGCGGGGCCTTCAAGATGATATGCGGCAAAGGTGACCTTGTCAGCCTCCGCTACCAGCGCGGAACGCAGCTTGTGAGAAATACTGCGAAGCCAGTCATCAGCGTCGAGAGGCTCGACGGAGTGGTGGAACGTGGGTGGATGCAATTTGATAAAATCACTAAGTGACACCACGTTAGCCCTCTGATGGTGTGCTGTATTCTGTTCAATACGCTCCAACAAACGGTTTGTCTCCCGCTTGTTTCTCTCAGCTTCCATCATCACCTCGGCTAGTGAAGGAGGATGAGGCAGATTTTCATTCCTGGCTTCACTGCCTTCGGCCTGCTCTTGAGAAGCAGGGTTGGCGCGCGTGTTGACCATCCTAGGTAAACAAGACAATGATTTAGTCAGAATGATAAAATTCCGACATAGGATACATAATGCAAGGAATAACTCGGAATGCAAGATGATCATCCGTATGACATGGTAGATACAGAAACTGCTTCTTTTATTCCATCGTCATACACACCATACAAGGTTTAGTACAAGACCAAACGAAGTACTATTACGGTGAAAAGGGATTACATCTCATCGGAGGCATTCCAAACTCCTATACATTATTTTTCTACAACTCCGGAAAGAGTACAAACTAGGTCATATCCCACGAGTCACGCGGAACGATAGATGACACAGCTAGTGCGAACTAGGGATACTACCCCTAACTCAGACCGATCCGTAGTAGTCCTCATAAAAGTCACCTCCATAGCCTGAAGCTCAACATGTTCATCCGGAAACAGACGATCTCGCGGAGCTTGTGGACCATAGGGGCTAGGATGAGGCCTTGGACCAACAAACGGTGGCCTGCGGGGACCGCGAGGTGGGGTGATGCCTCCTACATCACGCCAAACCATCACGTCAGGCAGAGCAGATCTCACAGGATAGAGATCGCGCATATCTGAGAATCCAGCTTGCACCGCCGGTGCGAACCGAGTCAAAGTGGCCCAGTGGTCAGCACGGGTATTGAAGAGCTCTAACCTTAAGGCCCGATTTTCACGGTCCTTATCCTCGAGCATCTCAGCAGTGGTGCGAGTTCGTGAATCCTCCTGAGTGGAATCAGCATAAATAGCTTGGAGATATCCTTGTGCTCCCGGAAGTGATCCTGGCATATACCGGAAATCAGAGTCCCGAAATAACCCAGATCTGACTCGCATAATGGTCATCATGGAGTAGGCGGCATCCTGCACAGCCATCTCAATAGTAACCCCGAGTCCATAGGAGCAGTGAAGAGGCTCAGTGGATCCAGGATAAGATGGAAATATCCTGACAGTGCAGAGATACTGGCTTTGATTGAAGTCCCGGAATTGCTCTTCGACCGTGTACTCAGGATACCAGCGGTATCCAGCCTCAGTCATTACCCTGACCAACTTAGCAGTATGGCCGGGTACATCTAGGCATCGAGTCAGGCGAACCACTTGATTGAGGTCGCGAGTGGCCATCTGAAAGCATAATCATAATGCAAAGGCATTAGAATTTCTAGCAAAATTTCGGCAGCATAACAGCTGTAAATGCTCAAAAAGGATTTTGAGACATTTGACAAAGGATTTCGTACACACTCAACATCATCATATCAAAGTTCTGAAACCATGTTGGCAACACAATGTGGTAGTAGAACTGAACTAGGCTTGTAACCATCAAACTTATAAGGTACTACTGATTAGTAACTCGTGATCCTGATAGAGAGAACAGATCCTAATTCCTTAACCCCCGGTGGAAGAATGGACTGACTCAGATCAGAAAGTCATAAGGTATAAGGAGTAAAAAGAGCCTTACGTTCCAACCCACAAACAATTCCCCTACATATAACTAAAGAATTTCTAGACTCAACATCGACCAGTTTGGCTTGGAGAACCTACAGGCAGTCCGGCTCTGATGCCAACGCTGTCAGGACCCCGACTCGATGTCACATCGATCTAGCTGGTAACACCTCATATCACTTTGCGGCCTCACGCACGGTATTCCCACGGGTGTCGTCTTACCTTTTCCCGGGACCATTTGCGCCTTTTGGCTCACGTATATGATAGTGTCGCTAGCATCCATATGATAAAGAGCCCGGGCTGACATGACTAGTCGTAAACCCAAAGTGGCACAGACTTACAGGGACAGGCATCCATGACCCAGCTTCGAACGTGTCGGTCATCAGCAAGTGGGTCCGGGCTGTAGCACTGGGCTAGCAGGACTCCGGTAAACCGGGCTGTAGCGGGCTAACAGGACTCCGGTACTCAAAGCGTGACATTTCCCCGAAGGGACAGACACAGGAACGAAGAAGGACACATGCCGGCCAGCCTAAGTGTTCCAGAGCAGTAGCAAGCTACCATGGCTCAGCGGAAACACTAGGAGACATTTCCCGGTAAGAGAGGCTACTAAAGATAAACAACTAGATAGTCAGATCCCACACATACCAAGCATTTCAATCATGCACACAATATGCTCGATATGTGCGAATACAACGAAGCATCACAACATGACTCTACGACACAAGTACTTTATTTAAGGCTCAGGGAGCCATACATATCATACACACAGGTACGGGTCTCACGACCCAACATACAAATCATACAGTCATACAAGCCAACAGCGGAAGTACTTTGTCTGGGTACAGACAACTAGTAAAATAAAAGAGGCTTGGAAGCCTAACTATACTACGTGGTCCATCACAAGCTCAGGGTCACCACCTGGGTCTTTAGCCTACTCGTTGATGTCAACGTCTACATAGAACCCATCAGAAGGGGTTGCAGCGTCTTCTGTAAAAATGTAGATTATAGCAACATGAGTACAAAGGTACTCAGCAAGACTTACATCAGATCCTACATACATGCATAGTATCAAGAAGGGTTGGTGGAGTTATTGCAGCAAGCCAGCTTTGACTCTTGGCTAGACTATCCTACGATACTCCAACTTGAAATAGTTTTGCGCACACGAGTCCACTATTCACCACTTCAATACACTACCGAGGATCCACCTCCGTCTTCCTACGGAAGAGCCATCCTCGGCACTCACACTTATCTTGAGGCTTTTAGTAGTTTCCATTTACTTGTCTATGAACTGTATAGGCAACCAAGTAGTCCTTTACCGCGGACGCGGCTATTCGAATAGATCATGTTAACCCTGCAGGGGTGTACTTCTTCATACATGTTTCCACCACTTAGCGTCTTGCACACGACATGTGCTCGGCAGACTTCAAGCGAAAGCCGACGTGGGTGTAGACCACGACCTACCTAAACACTTAAGCCTCTAGTCCAGGTTTATCGCCTATTCAGGTTCCATCCGCAGGGAGTCCGGCCGAGGTTTCCCATACGGCCCCGAACGATGTGAACAGGGTTCCCGAGATACCTAACGGGTATTCGGTACACCCGGCCACGTACCTACCGCATCACAGCCCACCCCTACGGTCAGCGCTGTCCACGGCCTCCAGTAGGCTACAAACACCAGAAACTACTTGCAACTCCTGGACAGAGAGCTAGGGTGAATAAGAAGTCGAGCGGGGTCATATTTCAGGGCCCAATGTATGGTAGTAGCTGATTCTTAAATCACACATACAGATCTCAGTGCTTAAGGTCGGCTTCAATGAAACAACCCACCATGTACTCCTACATGGCCTCTCATCGATACCTTTACCAAATCGTGTTCACCACACCACTCTCATTACCGACATAATCATTTCACTCTAGCCCATCACCCAGATGAACCAGACCTGACACGACTCTAAGCATAGCAGGCATAGCAAGGTAGGAACAACACATACATATGGCTCAATCAACTCCTACACATGCTAGTGGGTTTCATCTAGTTACTGTGGCAATGACAGGTCATGCAGAGGAAATGGGTTCAACTACCGTAGCACACAGCAGTTTGAATTGCGTTGTCTTAATGCAGTAAAAGAGAGCAGGAGCGAGAACATGGGATTGTATCGATATGATCAAATGGTTGGTTGCTTGCCTGATGGTTCGTTGCACGGATACGGTTCTTCGTTAGGGTAATCACGGTACTCCTCGGGGACAGATCCTGTCGCAAAGGACACCGATACACAAACATCACCAAACAATATGCAACAATATGATGCATGCATGAAACATGGCAATATGAGTGTGTTGGGCTAATGCAACTAAAACCAGATGTGTTTGAACAAATTTGAATCAAAGATTCAAATTCCAAATTCAAATATGGCCTTTTAAAGTGCTTTTCCTTGTTCTGATTAAAACATCAATTTAACTTGTTTGATCATGCATGAAAATAGTACAGATGGATAGATTGGATTTTTCTGATCATTTTTCATATATAATTTGTCCAATTTGGAATTACAGAATAAAAGTTATGAATTTTTGAAGTTTAATTAATATTCTGGAATTTCCTGATTTAATTTAAATCCAGAAATATAATTACTGCGTCAGCATGACGTCAGCATGACGTCAGTGGTCAACTGTGGCTGGTTGAAGTCAAACCTGACGTGTGGGGGCCACACGTCAGTGACAGGGGGGGTTAAACAGATTTAAATTAATCCTAATTACTTAATTAGTGGCGCTGGGGCCCACTGTCAGTGTCAGGGGGGGTTGACTAACAGTAGTTAGCGCTAACCTAACCACCTGGCCGACAGGGCCCACGCGTCAGTGACCCTGGGGGGTCAAACCCCAGGTCGGTCAAGTCAAACCCCACCGGCGACATGACGCCGGCGAGATCCGAGACGGCGGCGAGAGTGCTTTTTGCCATTCCGGCGACCAAATGGACGGCGGAAGGCATCTACGTGTTGCTGAGGCTGAGCCGCGTCTATTGGTGGTGGTGGTTGGGCTCGGGGTGGCCGGAGTTGACGGCGGCGAGCTCGGCTGCGGTGGCCGGAGTTCGGGTGCGGTCGGGATCAGTGTTGCAGGGGGTTTGGGGAGGCGTTGGTGCGTTCTACGTGCTCCTGGTGATGTGTGGAGCACGATGGCGAGCTCGGTTGGGCGCTACGGCGACCGTGGCCACGACGGCGACATCGCCGGCGGCGTGGAGCTTTCGGTCGAGGTGGAGCTAGGGCCTAGAGGTCGGGAGAGACCAGGGAAGAAGGGGGAAACGCTCCGGGGGCTCACCGCGGTTGCAGTGGGCGTCGAAGCGGGCTCGGGGACGCGCCGGAGACGACGAATTTGACGGCGACGGTGGTCGGAGTCCGAAGAGGGGAACGGCGACGTGGCGGCGATGCAGGGCTTCCGGGGACCCGTGGAGCGGTGGGGAGGAAGAGGGAGTTGTGGCGGAGCTTCTGAGCTAATCGGGGGAGCGAGGGGTGGTCGGAGGCGGTGGCTATGGCGAACGGCGGCGACGGTCGTGTTCGGCCGAGCGAGAGAGAGAGCGAGAGAGAGGAAGGAGAGAGCCAGGGAGAGTGAGAGAGAGCAGGGGGAGAGGCGTGGCGTCGTCCAGGGCGTCGAGCGAGGAGGGGAGGCCAGGCAAGCAGGCGAGCAGGTGGCGTGGCGCGGTGGCGCGCGCGCGCGCCGGCCACACTCCCCTCCCTCTGTCTGGACGAAGACGACAGAGGAGGGAGGTGGGCTGGGCTGGCTGGGCCAGCCAGCTGGCTGGGCCGCACAGTGGAGGAGCCCAGGTAGGTTTTTCCCCCTTTCTTTTCTGTTTTCTGTTTTTATTTAATATATCTGCAACTTTGTTGAATTAAATAAAATACCTAGGCAATTCCAAAAATCACCAAACTACTCCTGGCTCATAGTTGGATTATTTCCAACATGAAACATTTTAGTTTGGAGATATTTGAGCATTTAAATATTTTATATAATTTTAAATGCCCAAATTCAAATAGTTATGATTTAATTCAAAAACCCTAGGATGGCCTAGGAAAATGTGCACCACTTTTGCAGAGGTTCTGAACCAAGACAAAAATGATGGGCATTTTAGAAGGGCATTTCAGGTTCATTGAAAATTATTTTAGTAAACCCTAGTTGGTTTCAGAGGGGACTGGGGTTTCTGTCATCCCCATTTCAGGTTTCTGCTGAAAGAGTAAACATGATGCAACACTCTAATGCATGACTAGATAGGGTGTGACACAAGCAAACGCTGCGGTGATTTTCTGAACCCAGACGACCAGCTATGGGTGAGGAGCTAGCCAAGCTACTCAAAGCCGGGTTTATCAGAGAGATCAAACACCCGAATTGGCTAGAAAATCTAGTAATGGTGCTGAAGAAGGATAAATCCTGGCGCTTGTATGGTGACTTCAAAGACCTTAATAAAGCCTTCCCTAAGGATCCCTTCCCATTACCTCGCATCGACCAGATCATTGATGCCACCACAAGACACGACTCACTGGGCTTCCTCAACGCATACTCTGGATACCATCAAATCAAGATGAAGGAATCCGACCAAGCCGCGACGGCATTCATCACTCCATATGGGCCCTTCTGCTTCAACACCATGCCCTTCAGACTCAAAAATGCCAGCGCCACATACCAATGCATGATTCAAACATGCCTGGAAAAGCAAATTGGCAAGATAGTTGAGGCATATGTAGATGATGTGGTCATCAAAACCAAACATGTCGAATCATTGGTGGACATTTACGCCTTACATTCGACAATCTTCGAAGATATGACATACGGCTCAATCCGGAAAAGTGCGTCTTCGGTGTTCCCGCGAGAAAATTGCTTGGGTTCATCATTTCTAGTAGGGGAATCGAGGCAAACCCAGCCAAAATCTGACCCCTATCATAGTTGGCTACACCAACAGACCTCAAGAAGGTCCAAAAACTAGCCGGATGCATCGCAACTTTGAGCCGTTTCATCTCCAGATTAGGAGAAAAGGTGTTGCCATTGTATCGCCTGCTCCGACGAACTGACCACTTTGCGTGGACGGATGCTGCAACAGCCAGACTAGAAGAAATAAAAGCTTTGTTAGCAAGCAACCCAATCCTGGCCGCGCCAAACATCGGTGAACCCATGCTACTATACATATCTGCAACGCATGAGGTGGTGAGTGCGGTGCTCGTCGTCGAAAGAGAGGAAGAGGGACATAAATTCCCACTCCAAAAACCAATATACTATGTGTCAATGGTCCTCACACCTTGCAAATCCCAATACCCTCATTATCAGAATATAGCATATGCGGTTTTCATGGCATCCCGAAAGCTCCGACACTACTTTCAAGAATGTTCGATCAAGGTGGCTTCTGAGGTACCACTCAATGATATCATAAACAATCGGGACGCCATCGGTCGGATTGCCAAATGGGCCATTGAGCTCTTACCGTTTGAAATAACATATAAGCCATGCTGAGCTAATAAATCTCAGGTGTTAGCTGACTTCATCGTCGAATGGACGAAAGCCGAACTCCCTAAAGAGTATGGCACATATTCCAACTAGGTGAGGCACTTCGACGGCTCTAAAATGCTAGCCGGACTTGGGGCCTTTGTCGTCCTGACATCCCTCACTGGAGATACCGTCCGTTATGTCCTCCAAATACTGTATACCGACTCTAATAACGTAGCCGAATACGAGGCCCTATTACATGGTCTTCGGATGGTTGTCTCTATGGGCATACAATGCCTCGAGGTGTGAGGGGATTCAAACCTCGCAATATCCCAAATAAACGGGAATTTTGATGCCAAAGATCCGAAGATGGCGGCTTACCATAATGCTATACTCAAAATATCAGCTCAGTTTGAGTGGCTTGAGTTTCATCACGTGGCCTGAGAGAGCAATCAGGCAGCAAACATCCTTGCTCGCATGGGGCACTACTTCAGGATGCTGTTAACGCGACACTACAATCGGAGACCCTTCTAGAAACTGTGTGCGATGGCATAATCGCAAATGGTGCTGTATGAAAACCGTCAGAAATGTGTAAAACATTTGCGATGATGAATGCATCAAACCCGGTTAACGTTTTAGTTGCGTGTGCAATGAAGGGCATACAGTTCAGTTCAATGAACTGTTTGCGATGAGGAGGAACAGAAGAAACGGGCAGCCAGATGGAGGCGTGTGCGATACACAACATATGGTTCACTCGGATGGACTGTTTGTTATTAGGCAACACAAAAGAAACGGTCAACCAGATCAAAGGTGTGTGCGATATACGACATACGGTTCAGTCAGATGAATTGTTTGCGTTGAGACATGAGAACAGAAACGGTTCAAATGAACAAGACGTGTGTGATACGAGGCAAACAGGTCTATAATCGGAGACGTGTGCGAAGATTGATAACAACACAGACGATTACTGCTAACAAGTCAGGTGTGTTGTGAGCAAATGATTGCTGGTATACAATTGTGAGTGATTGATGAAAACATCACCGACGGGTTCCTTTGTTTAGTCCGTGTGTGATGTGATTTTGTTTATCCGCACAACATCTACGCTCTATCTACAACATCAACATATATACTTAAAAAGACAGCATTGCATATCCAAATTAATCATACAATTACACAAGTGACTACACACATAACATTTCCACACTCCAAAGAAAGCAATTACATGCATACTAAAGTAGGAGAAACAAGGATCTAATCATCTACTTATTGTTGCGACGACGCTTGCCATTGCTCTGCTTCCGGCTGGATCCCTAGCTCTTTTGGGGAAGGAGGGACTTCATCATGTCAACGATCCTCCTGTACATGTCGTAGCTCATGTACGCCTCCTTGGCCGCCTACATGACATAAGCTTTGTCGAGTTTCTCCATCCAAGCCGAGTGCCAGGCATGCTTGTCCTTGTTGCATGAATCCTTCATGTCTCTGTAGTAGGGGTCAATGATGGCCTCGGCAAGGTGAACCAGTGAGTCCTTCTCATGCTCCTTGCTGCCCCTAATCTTGTATTGGCCCTGGATGTCGACAAGATTCTGGCAGGTGATGCCCAAATTCTCGAGCGCCTTTACATCGTTGGTGATGTCCACCATAGCGAACATGTGGTGGGAGCTGTTGACAAACCTGGCGAAACGCTCTCAAGGCCTTGTGGCCAGGCAGTAGTGGTAGACGAGGACGTGGTGGCACACGCACATATGGGCGACCGCGACCTTGGGACGAGACCCGG
Organism: Triticum aestivum; assembly: GCF_018294505.1. Taxonomy (NCBI): domain Eukaryota; kingdom Viridiplantae; phylum Streptophyta; class Magnoliopsida; order Poales; family Poaceae; genus Triticum; species Triticum aestivum. The sequence continues at coordinate 98,134,180 of NC_057809.1, forward strand.
CACGAGCACGGGTGTACTCGAGGTCAAACCCGACCACCTTGGACTTCTCGTCGGCAAGCAACAGCTCCATGATGTGGATGGAGTGCTCCACCCAGACCGGGTCGTTGGTGTAAACCACCGAGAGGTCCATGAACCTTCCGTGGGTGTCCACCATGGCACGCATGGTGAACTGTTGCTCTTCGTCGGCAGCCGCTCGGAGCGCCATTGGAGCGCGCAGGGTACCCTCTAAGAATTTCTCGTGGTGGGTGTGCTTCTTGCAATGGTGGGGCGCGAACGAAAGGTTGAAGAGACGCAACGGTAGGTTAAATGGCCGCTGTAATAAATGGGGGCCGGTCGGCCTGTAATCGTCACGTCTTGTCACGGCGTTCATAGCGGAGGATACCAGAATCCAGTGCATGCTTGACAACACCGCACCCCAGGCATGGGCTCGAAGAGCCTATTTCCGCGCTACCGCACTGTTTACCGCACAGGCTTCCCGCCCACCTATTTTGGCCACACATCGGCTAAAAGAGGGACAAATCGTGGGCGTTTATTGGCAAAAATCTTTGTAAAAACGAAGTGTGTGGAATAACTTCGGTCATAAGTTTAGCCTTGGGTGATGAGGTCAAAGTTACACAGAAGGGTGATGATGAACACTCGAGTGAGATAATTAATTATGCGCTCTACAGTGCACACGGTGGAAGAAACCAACTGTGTGCAATAATGTCAAAGATCGTAGTCGAGTTAGCTATACATACCGTGTGCTGTGAGATCAACAAGGTAAACTGATTTGAGAATGGTTAATAAAATCTAAGACCATTGCGTATTAAGGTCAAAATAGTGCTAGACATATATGAGTCTCATATGATGCCATTTCAACGATTGTACCACAAAAGCTCAAAATGTTACAAGGTTCAAATTCCAGAGTTATATGGCTCAAATTCGAAGATTACAAGGTTCAAACTGATATTAGAAATGAAATTCAGCTCATCAGCTGCAAACGCTCGCGCTGATGCGCTGAACATGGATATCAGAGAGGTTCAAACTAATATCACCGCTTCTATGTCTGGCTTCGAAACCTCACAATTTTTGCAAAGGGGTCAGCCATTGAGAAGTCATGTATGGGGTTGACCCGATGACTTCCGATTACTCTGTCATCTGAAGTTCCAAAATGAAATTCAGCATTTTTGGAGCCTACTCCATTCTGCCGCAAGCGTCAGCGCTGATCAACAAACCATTCATTTTTTAGAAATAAATGTAGGGCAAACCTCATTTTCCTTCAGCACCCTTGCTCTGAGAACAAAGAACCTGGTGAATATAATCTCCGGTAAGGTCCCTTGTTAGGAGTTCAAAGTAATTTTTGAGATGCAGATCTAGGCATTCGATGTGATTGTTATATTGTATCACATTATCCACCACTGGGCCTAATCTTATCTGCAAAAGAAGAAAACGTGTTATGCCCACATGCTGTTTTGAACATTACTACAAGCCTAGCTATTTGGTTTGCAGGATTTCTAAAATGCACTAACATGCCATCTTCGATCTGACATGATTAACATGGGCATTTGATTACATTCTAGAAAAATGTAGCCTTCTTCACAAGAGGTTGGTGTGGATGAAAAGTTACCTAAGAAAACTAGTACAGATGAATGCAAAGGAGAAATGCTTATTGATTGTAACCATATGGATCAAGCAACCAAAATGGGGAGGCATGTATGTACTGAATTCCTCCAAAAGAACCTTCACAAATCGTAGTACATTGTCATTGTAAACTTGGAAAAAGGTGTCACAAATTGAACTCCCTTATGGTCAACATTTAATAGGAAAGGAACATCACCTCGCTATATAGCTTCTCCAGGCACGGAAAGCATCTCAGGAAACTGACAACTTGCTCCAGGTCGGGCCCGATAGATTCTAGTGCCAAGACCTTCAATGTGCGTTGTTTCGGGGTCAAGCTTGTCGGAATCATTTTTTGAATGACAGATGAACAAACATCTTCAAAATTAGAAATAAAGTTAATTTGTAGAAGGAGAGGTAGAAGGCGGCTGTTGTACGTGAACGAGTATGGATCCAATAACAAGTTCCGAGTATTTGTCAGACGAGTAGCCCACCACAATCAATTTCGGCGCAGAAATGACATTGATTCCTGTTGGACTTTCTTGATCAACTACAAGTAATCTCTCAAGTGTAGGTGTGTCCTAGATGACCATACCGTGTTCCACCTTTTGTGATGTCTTCCTGCCGCACCAGCAACACACATAAATAGTCCGGAGAGTCATGGAGGTGATTGATGACCCACAAGTATAGGGGACCTATCGTAGTCCTTTCGATAAGTAAGAGTGTCGAACCCAACGAGGAGCAGAAGGAAATGATAAACGGTTTTCAGTAAGGTATTCTCTGCAAGTACTGAAATAAGTGGTAACAGATAGTTTTGTGATGAGATAATTTGTAATGAGCAACAAGTAACAAAAGTAAAAATAAAGTGCAGCAAGGTGGCCCAATCCTTTTTGTAGCAAAGGACAAGTCTGGACAAACTCTTATATAAGGAAAAGCGCTCCTGAGGACACATGGGAATATCGTCAAGCTAGTTTTCATCACGCTCATATGATTCGCGTTCGGTACTTTGATAATTTGATATGTGGGTGGACCAGTGCTTGGATGTTGTTCTTACTTGAACAAGCATCCCACTTACGATTAACCTCTATTGAGGGCATCCGCAACTACAACAAAAGTATTAAGTTAAACCTAACCATAGCATGAAACATATGGATCCAAATCAGCCCCTTACAAAGCAACGCATAAACAAGGGTTTAAGCTTCTGTCACTCTAGCAACCCATCATCTACTTATTACTTCCCAATGCCGTCCTCTAGGCCCAAATAATGGTGAAGTGTTATGTAGTTGACGTTCACATAACACCACTAGAGGCTATACAACATACATCTCATCAAAATATCGAACGAATACCAAATTCACATGACTACTATTAGCAAGACTTCTCCCTTGTCCCCAGGAACAAACATAACTACTCACAAAGCATAAACATGTTCATAATCAGAGGGGTATTAATATGCATAAAGGATCTGAACATATGATCTTCCACCAATTAAACCAACTAGCATCAACTACAAGGAGTAATTAACACTACTAGCAACCTACTAGCACCAATCCCGGACTTGAAGACAAGAATCGGATACAAGAGATGAACTACGGTTTTGAGATGAGATGGTGCTGATGAAGATGATGATGGAGATTGCCCTCTCCCGATGAGAGGAGCGTTGGTGATGATGATGGCGATGATTTCCCCCACCGGGAGGAAAGTTTCCCCGGCAGAACAGCTCTACCGGAGCTCTAGATTGGATCCGCCAAGGTTCCGCCTCGTGGCGGCGGAGTTTCGTCCCGAAAGGTTGCTTCTTATTTTTTTCTCGATGAAAGACTTCATATAGGATAAGATGGTCATCGCAGAGCCCACCAGGGGGCCCATGAGGTAGGGGGCGCGCCCTAGGGGGGCACCCCCACCCCTCGTGAGAAGGGTGTGGGCCCCCTGGTCTTCATCTTTGGCGAGGATTTTTCATTATTTATTATAAGGTGTTCCGTGGAGATTCAGGACTTTTGGAGTTGTGCGGAATAGGTCTCTAATATTTGCTCCTTTTCCAGCCCAGAATTCCAGCTGCCGGCATTCTCCCTCCTTATGTAAACCTTGTAAAATAGGAGAGAATAGCCATAAGTATTGTGACATAATGTGAAGTAACATCCCATAATGCAATAAATATTGATATAAAAGCATGATGCAAAATGGACGTATCAATGATGTGGAGGGTACTCAACCCATTGATCGCCTGAAGATGAAGGTACTCGAGTGCAGTACAGCCACAGAGCAGGCTCTCCATGTCACCCTTTGAGAGGCAGACGGCGACAACCTCGAGGTGCTTCAGTTGTGGTAGAATAAGAGTGGGCGCGTCATTAAGGGGCGGGAAATGGCAGTTCCTCAACTTGGCGACGCACAGCGTGGGCGTGAGGTGGAGTGCGGACGTTGGCAGCGACCGCATATGCCCGTCATCAAAAGTGAGCCCCTCAAGCTGATCTAGTGCGGGGGATCGGAACCTGTCGTCAAGCTTGGCTCGGTCCTTGCCGTTGGAACGGAACTTTCCCATTCTAAGGCCTTTGGTTGGGCCAAGGTGACTGCCAAGGATCTTGGAGAACGCATCCAAGCTTTTGCGATAGCCATGGCAGAGCTCGTGGGTGTCGATGAGGTCGAGAGGGCTGGAGTTCCATAAGGGGTGCCGCCGCCGGGAAAGGAGGGTTGTCTGCGCCCCATATTTGATTGGGAGAAGGGACATGATGACTCTCAACATATCATCGGGGAGGTTGCTGATTAAGTCTAGGCATGCTGGAGTCGCTTGCGGTTCTAGCTCGCCCCGCATCCGCTTGTTGGTAGCCCCGCTCTCCACCTTCGGAGTCTCCTTGTCAGCGGCGCTTTCTGATAGAAATGGGAGTACAGGGAATATTTAGTTAAAACAGGCAATAGAAAAGTGTATTGGTAATTAGGTAGGAATATAGTAAGATAAGGGAATAACAATTGATTTCTTAAATACTACACAATTCATTTGACATTGCTGGGTAAGTCAACATATGCAGATAGTTGAAAAGAAAACTTACTTGGAACAAAGTCTGGACAGATGATTTTGTCGGGGAAGTTAGCATATATCTCATGACCAGGCTTATGTGCAGTGCAATTTTAGTGCCAGCTTTCAGTACATAAAACTTTGCAATTTCATTCCAAAAGTCAGTGCCAAAATAGGAGTAACCATGTTCATCAAGTCTTACAGTAGCAACGATTGTAAATCCATGGTTTGTGTGCAGTATGACATTCTTGGAGCCTTGATGTATGTAAAGGGAAAAATTGCGCACTACATAATCTGTTGCATAGCAAGGGATGTCTTGCAGAAAATGGTAGGGTTGTTAAAGAAAATATGGTAACATGCAAATATGGGCCCAAATTGAAAGAAGTGTACGGCAGTTGAAATCGAAGGACAAAAGTCTATAATTAAACAGATAGGGTAAACATGATGTCATGGAAAATGAGAGTAATCGAAAGAATAATACATCATTAATTTGCCTAATATAGAAAGAAGAGGGGGAAATCCCCTTTGACGTATATGGTGCATGTGGCACCTTTTATCCAAATGTAGCAATATTTAGAATATGTTCAGGAAAGTAGGCCATGCCAACCGATTTAGGGTGAGATTGAACATACCGCGCGCGTCCTCAAGTTATCTGGTACGATGATATGGAAACTCTGGCGGCGGTCGCCAAGTCCTTAAGTATCGGCGCGCTGTACATTCTATGAATGAAAGAAAACCCTCAAATCAGCTCGAATAAAAATGAATTCACGGCGATTTCCGCCGGGTAATTAAAGGAGGCAGATGAACTGGGATAAGAGATGAGATAATATCTCGTTAAATTAGTTAACCTTGCCGTCCATGAGAAAGAACGCTCAGTACGGCAGATTCCACTACAAAAAAATACACTTCCGTGATGGTACGTGTTTGTCACAGTAGGTCACGTTTTCTGTCATGCATGTACATCCATGACAATTTTATGATAGAATCAAGATAGTCATACCTGTGCTGTCGTAGAAGTGTTACATGACATTACCAAAATTATCATCACGGAAGTGTCCACTTCCATGACGATAAATCGCGCGTCACAGAAGTGCTTTTGTCAAGGGTGACCGACACGTGGCATCCACCGTAACGGAACGGTGTTAAGCTATCGGGTCCAGTTCTGGATCCGATAACCCGTTAACAGCCCGAACCAATGGGGATTTTCCACGTGTAAAATTTTGATTGGCTGACGGAAACACGTGTCAGCTCCGCGTTGGCACAGGTGTCACTCATCCAATGGGTGAGATGCGCCTATGATATGTTGACACGTGGACCGGCCCAAAAGTGGCCCATAAAGTTTAAATGGGCTGGCCCAACTAAAGGCTCGCAAGATTTTGCGGACCATAATGGGCCGCCCGAGCTAAAGGCCCACGAGATTTTGCGGACCATAATTGGCTGGCCTAGCTAAAGGCCCAAAAGATTTTGCATGCCATAATGTGCCGGCCCAGGTAAAGGCCCATAAGATTTTTGTGGGCCATAATGGCCGGCCCAGGTGAAGACCCACAAGATTTTTGTGGACCATAATGGGCCGGCCCAGCTAAAGGCCCACGAAATTTCACCGACATTAATAGGTCGGCCCAGCTATAGGCCCACAAGATTTTGAGGACCCTAGTAGGCCGGCCCATTAACTGGCTGCCATGTTTTGGGCCAAATGTCGGCCCATATTTGATCCGGTCCATTAATGGCCTGCCATGTTCCGGGCCTAACAATGGCCCACATGAGATCCAGCCCGTTAAAAGCCTACCATGTTCTGGGCCAAATTATGGCCCAGATCAGGTCCGGCCCTTTAAAAGGCTTTGGGCTAAATTATGGCCCATATCAGATTTGGCCCGTCAACTGGACGCTATGCTTTTGGTCCCACTTGCTAAAGGCTCATTTAGTAATTCGACCTGATATTAGTTTTGGCCTGTTAAGGGCACGTTTAACATTTCGGCCCTATATTAATTTTGGCTTGTTAAAAGACCGTCATATAGTTGGGCCTAACTACGGCCCGGTTAACATCCGGCCTGCTGGCAGTCGTTAATTTGATTGGGCCAAACAAGGACCGAGACAATTTTGGCATGTTAAAAGCCCATGATTTGATTGGCACAATCATGGGCTAGGGTCCATTTCGGGTTGCTGCCGGCCCATGAGCTGTTCGGCACGTTTCAGGCCCAACCTACTTCTCAGCCTCCTAAAAGCCCATTGAGTTTTCCTGCGAAAAGAGGGCTGGTGGTTTACTCGGCCTATTAAAGGCATGAATCTACTAGTGCACCGGTTTACATTTAGGCCTTCTAACGGACCAAGATGACGGGGCCCATGATGCGGATAATACATTTTGATTGCATGAGGGCCCGATTATGTACTGTAATTTTACGGTTTGGCCGGTTTACTGCAAAGACAGGATATATATATATAGTAAAATAACTGCAGCATCATGAATAAAAAAACCTAGACTATACAATAAAGAAATTATGGCATATTACATCCACTGGGCATGAAAGTTCGCCACTATCATAGTAAAGCACAAGCAGACAACATATTACATACACGGGGCATCAAAGATCGCCACCAGTGCAACTAAACACGCCGACAAAATAATACACAAAACCGACAGCACTTCAATAGAGTTCAAGAAAGGTTAGCCCTGCTGGGGAGCTACAGCGCAAGCAGCTGAGCAAGCTGATGAGACTGCGCTTGTTTAACACTTATATCCTCCTCACTCTGAAAGATAAACAAGCAGACATATGACTGGTTTTGGACATAAAAGTATCAGTGCTGACAATTCATCACATTTCTTACTGACCAAAAAAGTGACACAGTTTAAAATTGCATTAACACAATATGGTATTGTTCAGGTCAAGACATGGCAGGAAATGACATTGTGAAGGAGTTGGCAGGTTCACGACACCACTCAATTACATATCAAGAACTCATAAGTATCAATGGTCAGTGTGTTGTCAATTTATCCCATTTCAGATTGGCAAATAAAAAGACAGTTTAAATAATAGTAGAATGATATGACATTGTTCATAGTTAAGACAATGCAAAATATGACATTGTGTTGTAGTGGGTAGGTTCACTACACCACTGGATTACAGATCAAGAACAGAAGCATACATGTAGTGCAAAAGAAGATCACTTGCTTTGTATAGTTTAATTTACATGGTATGAATAAGGAACTTATTTGTACAACTGAAAACCTAAATTTAGAAGGACAAACTTTTGTTTATGAACTACATAATAAACTTTAAACATGCAATTTAATGCAAACACCAAAAATAAACAGCTGTTGCAGTCATGCCTAACCAAATATACACAACAAAGTTTGAAGGCTTGAGAAGGACAAACTTACATTATTGGTGAAGGCAGGCTCTATAAAGCTCTTGTCCATGCTGATGGGGGGGGGCAATTCTAGAAGTTTACCACAGAATCTTCTTCATAAGCATTGCCTTTATTCTACATTTTGTTAAGAGTAAATATAGATGTGACAATATAAGAAAAATGGAGAATATTTAAGATAAGATGAAGAGTGATGCTACATAACCAAGTAGCTATAAATGTAAGTACAGCGATACAGGCAAAAGGTACAGCCAAGAGCAATGCAGAGCTAAACTTCTTTAGTACCATCGGTGTTATCCAACCTTATGGTAAGAGTAAATATAGATCTTATGTGTAGAAAATGGAGGGCAAAGGAAAATAAGCTGCAGAGTGATGGTACATGAACAACTACCTATCAATATAAGTACACCGATAAAGGACATCAGGTACTTACAAGAACAATGCAGAGCTAAAAAAATCATTGGCATTGGATATATTCTACACTAATGTAACCATTCATACAGATCAGATAATTTGGAGCGAACAATTGATAAGAAAGCTATCATGCATACTGCTGTCACATAATGAACCATGTATGTATGCAAGTACAGAGATATAGGACAACAGGTACTAACAAGAGCAAAGGAGCGGGCAACATATTTGCGATATCCTGTCGTTCTTTTCAAACCGGGATTCTTTTTCGAGCAGATTTCCTGCAAAAAAGATCCGTAAGGCACATGCAGAAAAGTAGAAGTTCAAATTGTCATGTGATATCATAGACAGTGCCTCATCCTCGAAACGAGACCAGTGCATAACTAGGTTTTTCCATTCAATGTCTTCTAAATTTAGCACAGGAGACTTCACTATAAATTCGTTTATAGACTTGCCGTCAAAGTGTGATTTCCTCAGGTAACACTAATACTGCTGCAACGCTTCCTTGAAAAGCGCAAGCAAGCTTTGCTCGTCATGACTATCCAGATTGACCCTCACCTACTTACAACAATGTAATGTAAATCATTGACGTGTTGAATCAGCAGAAAACAGGAAAATAATCACCATGAATAATATCACTTACACGTAAGTGGGACAGGAAGATGTGAAAATGGTGTTTGTCTTCACTATAATCTTCCCATGAGTGGAATATATGCACGTAGTCCCTAATAAAATTGAAAGTATTGTCTTTTAAACTGGGAATAACTGGAATGGGGTTCCAATCTGCAGGAATTGGTCGTCTCTGCAGTTGGGATAGGTCTTCGGCCGATGGACTATCTGTACTTTTTGCTGGAGTGGGTTTTTTCTGTGGTATAGCTGGTGCTATGACAACTGAAATCGGCATACCTTTTGCTGGAGTGCAGGTCCTGTGTGGTGCGGCTAGTGGTGTGGCCAGTGAAGTATGGGTACAGTCTGCTGGTGTCGGTCCTACGTTTTGTGTCACTGGTTGTACAGCCAATATAAGTGGGGTGTGTGTGATTTCTCTGGCACAACCATGTTTTTCAAGGACTTTGCTGGTGCTCCTTCAGGTTCAGCAATCACCCTCTTCCTTTTTGATGTCTGAGGCACAAGAATAGCATTTGAGTGGAAAAACATGGTATGATGATAGATGGAAAATGTATTGATAATGGATGGGCATGGCATCTCGACATATATGATGAGTAAACTAAGCAGATGGTGGTGCAACAAAGTAGAAGAAATGCAAGACAACATATGCAAGATACACGAAATCCATAAAACATTGCCAAATTAGAACAGGCACCTTGATGGGTGAAGAGGCCAGGCCATCTGCCTTTGACTCCTCGAGGTTAGAATAGTCATTAGGATCATATTCTGAACAAGAATCAACAGGTGGGGAGCGTATGAGTTTCATTGGATCCAGAATGGCACTCAATGCCTTGGTGCCAATTTTGTAAGTCATCGCGGTGTTTAGCTTCAACAGTGGACTGCTGCTAGTGCGACACAAAGCAACTACATAGATCATAGTGTAGATTTAACGGGAAAACCGTAAGCATCAGAGTAAAATCAGCAAAGTGGAACTTGCTGCAATATTTGTGCTAGTATTGTCGGTATGGCTAGAAAGACTTAGGATACTAGCTCTCTTCAACTAAAGGTGTGGTACTGTTAATATCAGTGTAACTCTCAAAGGCGACACAGCTCCCGCATTTCCTTGCTATTCTTTTAGGATTCAAGTGGGCAGCCCACTACAAATCCTATTCCCATGTTTACAAAATCCTACGAATCAAAGAGGCCCGAAGAGTTCAAAGTGTCTGAGGGAGTCCTGGATTAGGGGGTCTCCAGACAGCCGGACTATATCCCTTGGCCGGACTGTTGGACTATGAAGATACAAGATTGAAGACTTCGTCCTATGTCCGGATGGGACTCTCCTTGGCGTGGAAGGAAAGCTTGGTAATACGGATATGTAGATCTTCTTCCTTGTAACCGACTCTGGGTAACCCTAGCCCCCTCCGGTGTCTATATAAACCAGAGGGTTTAGTCCGTAGGACAACATACAATCATACCATAGGCTAGCTTCTAGGGTTTAGCCTCTATGATCTCATGGTAGATCAACTCTTGTAATACTCATATCATCAAGATCAATCAAGTAGGACGTAGGGTATTACCTCCATCGAGAGGGCCCGAACCTGGGTAAACATCATGTCCCCCGTCTCCTGTTACCATCCGCCTTAGACGCACAGTTCGGGACCCCCTACCCGAGATCCGCCGGTTTTGACACCGACATTGGTGCTTTCATTGAGAGTTCCACTGTGCCGTCACCGTAAGGCTTGATGGCTCATTCGATCATCGCTAACGATGCGGTCCAGGGTGAGGCTTTCCTCCCTAGACAGATCTTCGTATTCGGTGGCCTCGCACTGTGGGCCAACTCACTTGGCCACCTGGAGAAGATCAAGAGCTACGCCCCTGGCCATCAGGTCAGGTTCGGAAACTTAAACTACACTGCCGACATCCACGGAGACTTGATCTTCGACGGATTCGAGCCTATGTTAGGTGCGCCGCACGATCACGACGAGCATGATTTAGCTCTACCATCGAACAGTGTTCGGGAGATCACACCTGCAACTACTCTGGCCTTCAATCCAGAGCAATTTGCGCCATCCGAAGACGGGTGGATAGACCCCGCCATGTAGGTCACACTCTCAGTGGCGATGGAGCCGGATACTGACTTCACCCCTTACGAGAGTCGTGTTGCCGAACCACTGGATTCGTCTCCGGCTACGGACTCTGAGCCGCCTGCATCCATCCCTATCGAATCCGATTGGGCGCCGATCATGGAGTTCACCTCCATGGATATCTTTTAGCACTCGCCTTTTGGCGATGTGCTAAATTCATTAAGGTCTCTCTCCTTGACAGGAGAACCTTGGCCGAACTATGTCCGGCTAGAATGGGATGCGGACGATGAAGAAATTCGCTCGCCACCCACCACCCACTTAGTGTCGACGATTTAACCGACATGCTCAACTTCGACTCCGAAGACATCGACGGTATGGACGACGATGTAGGAGACGAATAGGAACCACCGCCCACAGGGCGCTAGACCGCCACCTCATCATATGATATACACATGGTGGACACCCCCAAAGAAGGCAATGGCGACGAGACAACGGAGAATGAACCCTCCAAGAAGCAACCCAAACGCTGACGTCAGCGGCGCCGCTCTAAGTCCCGCTATAGCAAAAGTAGTGATACCGGCACAAGAGATAATAACACTCCGGATAGTGACGAAGACGACAATAATCTCCTCCAGCATGATTTAGAGTGGGAGGGTGAACAAGCTAGCCCTCCAAAGCGGGCAGCAGATGGAGAATCGGAGGAGGACAATTACATGCCTCTCTCCGAAGACGAGGTGAGCCTCGGCGACAAAGAATTTATCGTGCCTGAGGATCCCGTCGAGCAGGAGCGCTTCAAGCGCCGGCTTATGGCCGCAACAAATAGCTTGAAGAAAAAGCAACAACAGCTTCAAGCTGATCAAGATCTGCTAGCAGACAGATGGACCGAAGTCCTTGCGGCCGAGGAATACAAACTCGAGCGCCCCTCCAAGAGTTACCCAAAGTGCAGGTTGCTACCCCACCTCGAGGAGGAAGCATTGAAACCTACATCACTAGTGTACGATGCGGCTGACCGGCCACCTCGTGGCCGAGCCAGAGAGGCGTTTCAGCCTGAAATTCAGCCTGCACCCCGCCATCACTCAAACAAAAACACTAAGGCCCGGGGCAACACACGGGACCTGCGAGACGTATTGGACAGCAGGGCAAAACAGGCAAGGTCAATATACGGGTCACGGGGGCGTGCGCCAACGCGGGACAATGACCGTCGCGCCGGATACACTAAAAGTAAATCCGGCCAGGCCGAATACAACAGACAAGACTGATATGAACTGCGTCGTGATATAGTCCGGCACAGAGGCGCCGCACACCCCCTATGCTTCACTGATGAAGTTATGGATCACGAATTCCCGGAGGGTTTTAAACCCGTAAATATCGAATCGTATGATGGTACAACAGATCCCGCTGTATGGATTGAGGATTTCCTCCTCCACATCCACATGGCTCCCGATGATGATCTGCATGCCATCAAGTACCTCCCACTAAAACTCAAAGGACCAGCTTGGCATTGGCTGAATAGCTTGCCAGCAGACTCCGTTGGCAGTTGGGAAGATTTGTAAGACGCATTCCTTGACAACTTCCACGGCACTTATGTGCAGCCACCGGATGCTAATGACTTGAGCCATATAACTCAGCAGCCAGGGGAATCGGCCAGGCAATTCTGGACATGGTTCCTAACTAAGAAAAACCAAATTGTCGACTGTCCGTGACGAGTGGCTCGCCCGGCACCTCGGCCAGGAGAAGCCGAAGTCTATGGCAGCCCTCATGACACTCATGACCCGCTTTTGCGCGGGCGAGGATAACTGGCTGGCTCACAGCAACAACACATCAACGAATGCGGGCACTTCGAATACCAAAGATGCCAACGGCAGACCACGTCATAATAGACAAAAGCGCCGCAACAACGGCGATAACACCGATGATACAACAGTAAATGCCGGATTTAGAGGCTCTAGATCCTATCAGCGGAAAACGCCATTCAAAAGAAGTACTATGGGCCCGTCCAGTTTGGATCGCATACTTGATCGCTCGTGTCAAATCAACGGCACCCCCGATAAGCCAGCCAATCACACCAACAGAGAATGATGGGTGTTCAAGGAGGCCGGCAAGTTGAATGCCGAAAACAAGGACAAGGGGCTGCATAGTGATGACGAGGAGGAGCCCCGGCCGCCAAGTGAATATGGTGAACATGATATACGCAACCCACATTCCCAAGAGGAAACGAAAGAATACACTAAGGGACGTCTATGCGATGGAGCCCGTCGCCCCAAAGTTCAACCCATGGAATGCTTGGCCGATCACCTTCGATCGCAGGGACCACCCCATTGGCATCCGTCATGGCGGATCCGCCGCACTGGTCCTAGACCCCATCATTGACGGATTTCACCTCACTCGAGTCCTTATGGACGGCGGCAGCAGCCTGAACCTACTCTATCAGGATACAGTGCACAAAATGGGTATATATCCCTCGAGGATCAAACCCACCAAAACCACCTTTAAGGGCGTCATCCCAGGTGTGGAGGCCCATTGCACGGGCTCAATCACACTGCAAGTGGTCTTCGGATCTCTGGACAACTTCTGAAGCGAGGAGTTAATCTTCGATGTTGTCTCGTTCCGCAGTGGCTATCATGCACTGCTCGGGCGAACCGCATTCGCAAAATTCAATGCGGCACCGCATGACGCATACCTCAAGCTCAAGATGCCAGGACCTAGGGGGTCATAACAGTCAATGGAAACATAGAACGCTCGCTCCACACAGAAGAGCACACTGCGGCCCTCGTAGCAGAAGCACAAAGCAGCCTTTTAAGGCAAACCACCAATTCGGCGATACAACCCCCGGACACCGTCAAGCGACTCCGGAGTAAACTGCAACAAGATCGCCTGGCATGTTCAGAGCTCGCCTAGCAATTCGGCCCCCATCCCAGTCCCAGTCAAGCGATGAAATCCGTGCCGCACGTACATAATTACGCACTGAAAATACCATGGGCATAGGCTGGGGCACGACCAGGGCACGTCCCGCAATGCGGCTTAACCGCCCTAGGGGCTGCATACCTTTATCATTTTTTCTCTTTCAGGACCTTACTCTCTGGAAGCCCTTCCCGGCAGTATGATTGTCGGACACATTACGGGAAGGAACAACCAAGGCAAGAAGCTAAGACGTACAAGGGAACCCCCAGGTGGTCTCTAATAACAATTGATATACCCGCTTTTTACTATCCATACGCAGCTTGCCCTTGGATAGGACATGTCAAATAGTCCTATTTTTTGCTTATTGCACTACTTGTATCAGTACGCTTCGACGTATTATCCAGCCGTTTTTTCCTTATATGTTCATTTACAACAACTTGCACCCATACATTCCAGTACGGTCAGTACGCCAGGGGCTTTCGTTTACCCCATAATACGGCGTGAGAAGTCCGAACACTTTCGACAGTGCGACACCCCGAACTTATAGCATTATATGCATCAGCTCCGAATCATGTCTTGGGTCAATAGTTGGGTTTGCCCGGCTCCCATGTTTTGGTACCTTACATTTCGCTATATCGTCTAAGGTAGCGCTGGGAGAGCTACTGCGATTGTGTCCCGGTTCTTCCGAACGAGCACCTCAGTAGAGAAAGCCGAAAACTGACTGTCATGATAAGGCGAGAGCTGGTCGCTGTTCGAGAGGTCTCAAGTCCTTAAAGACTTTTTCCTCTTCGGGCGAGGAGTCGGCCTTGCCCGACTAGGCGTATATAGCGCCCCAAATTCGGCCTTCCGGATACTAGGGGCTTCGCCAAAATTTAAAAATGTAGACTTCTATGGCTAATGAGAGTGATAAAGCCTTATAGTCCGATTGCCTGGTTCGTTGTGCTGAACAGCTCCCTCGAAGGACCCAAAATCGGGATAAAGAGTGCTCAGGTTTATCCCAAACACCCCAGTACTAGTTACATGGGGGCAGAAGCCGACGACTGGCCAACTCTCAGATTTTATAAACGGCCGCACATAAGGTAATATTTTAAATTCAAAAAGCGTTGCATAGCGCAAATGAACTCGTTCCACATTACAGGATCACATGAGCATGTTCATTCAAAAATTACATCTCTGGCACATTCCTCCACCACAAGGCGGGAACCCTTCAGGACACTGTCATAATACATTTCGGGGCAGCGATGCTCCTTGCCCTCCGGCGGCCCCTCCTTCACCAGCTTCATGGCGTCCAGCTTCGCCCAGGAAAAAGCCCTACACGCACCCTCGATGCAGATGGACTGCTTTATGACTTCAAGCCATGGGTAGGCATCCACAAGCTGCCTCACCAGACGGAAGTAGCTACTAGGCAGGGGATTGCCAGGCCACATCCGAACTATAAGACCCTTCATGGCCTGTTCGGCCACCTTGTGAAGCTCGACCAGTTGCTTCAGCTGGTCGCTCAAGGGCATTGGGTGTTCGGTCCCAGTATACTGAGACCAGAACAAATTTTCCGTCGAGCTCCCCTCCTTAGCTCGGTAAAACTCCGCGGCATCCAGTATATTGCGGGGAAGATCTGCGAACGCTCCTGGAGAGCTCCGAACTGAGGTAAGTAAAAGGAAAGTTTCCTTCACATGCTTGCTTTGCATAATGAATGCCTTACCCGCTGCTATCTTCTTCACCGCATCAATCTCTTGGAGTGCCTTGTGGGCTTCAGCCTTAGCGCTCCATGCGCTTTCGAGAGCCTTCGCAAACTCGGACTCTCGCGTCTTAGAGTCAAGCTCCAAGGACTAGTGTTTTTTGGCGAGAGCCTTGAGCTCTTGCTGCACCTCACCTACCCGGGCTTCTTGCTTTTCCCGCTCAATGCGCTCCTTGGCCGCTTTGTCTTCGGCCTCGGACAGCGCCTTCTTCAGGGTTGCCATCTCAGTCATGGCCCCTGGAAAATTCATGATGATCCTATTACTTTACAACCGAACTTCTTTTTAATGTATAGACAAGGTATTGCTTACCTGTGCTCTCCTCGAGTTGCCTCTTGGTAAGGCCGAGCTCGTCCTCAGACCGCTCCAGGTCCTGCTTCAGTGCAGTGACCTTCGCAGTACGTGCGGCAGCGGCCAGCTGTGAAGCCTGCACATGCACATAGACATATTTTGATTAGACTCCTGAGTCAATATTTAATCCTCTATTCGGCCTTTCTTCGCGAACGCCAAACAGAGCATCAGGGGCTACTTTCTATGCGGTAATATTTTCCTATATTTTGATTGCTTACCTGAAAGCCTGTTAGGAGGCTAGCACAAGCTTCGGTTAGTCCGTTTTTGGCAGACTGAACTTTCTCGATCACCGCACTCATAATAGTGCAGTGCTCTTTGTCGATGGAAGCACCGCGAAGCGCTTCCAGCAAGTTGTCCGGTGCCTCTGGATGGACAGAGGCCACCGGCACAGGCGGCTTGCCCCCCTTAACGGGGGATCGCCTGCCGGAGTCCGGAACCACCGAAGGTTCCGGCATAGTGTTCGGCTTGGGGCCGAACTTGGAGCCCGTGGGGATCTTGCTCCCTCTGCGCCTAGGATCCGGAAGGTCACCTTGAGGCGCCCCCAGGACTACCTCCCCTCGGCTTGGTGCCTTTTGAGACAACACCTCAACGTTGTCCGTAGGGCAAGGGGTGGAGGCGGTCGGAAGTGAATCGCTATTCATATGCGACGAGTCCAAAGAATCGTCCTATGAAGATATGTCGAGACGGCCTCGGGACGGACTGCATAATCATATTCGGCATAAGGAGAAGCAGTGCAATAAAACATACCATGAATTACTATGGTATCCGTATACTTACGACTTCGCCAGGGGCTTGTCCCTGGGTAACCACTCGTCGTCGCTGTAGGCGGCCGTCGTGGAGCAGTCCGGAAGGAGGGTCCTTCCCTTGTTGGACCCTTCGGCCTCCCCGGTTGGGGCAGCTTTCCTTTTCTTATCTCTCCCGGCAGGGGGAGAAATTTTCTCTTCCTCCTCCTCGTTTTCATGGGAGGAGTGTGCTTCGGAGTTATCGGATGATGAGTCCGATATAACCTTGCGCCGGAGACCCTTTCGGGTCCCCGTGGCCTTCTTCTGGGCCTTCTTCACCGGCTCCTCATAAGGCACCGGAACCAGCATCTTTGTTAGGAGAGCATCTGCAGGATCTTTAGGCAGGGGGGCTGGGTAATCGAGCTGCTCCGCTGTCTCTACCCAGTCCTGTTAATGGCATGGAAGCTTAGATGCCGCACATCATTAAACTAGGGCAAATAAATATCCTGTGAGATACAAAAACTTACCGGATTAGCATGGTGCTTTGCGCTAAGTCCGCGGTCCTCAGTAAGGGGAGGAGGTACCTCGGCGCCCTTGAACAGCACCCTCCAGATGTCCTTGTGCGTCGTGTCGAAGAACTCTCGCAGTGTCTGGTGCTTGGCTAGGTCAAAATCCCACAAATTGAATGTCCGTCGTTGACACGGGAGGATCCGGTGGAAGAGCATGACCTGGTGTAGCGACCAGACCTCAAACGGTCCAATCTCTATGCTCAGGTGTCATCCCTGGATCAGTAATGCTAACACCACACAGTACTTGAAGGATTTATAACAGAGTAGCAATCACACACTTATTACATCGAGTGTCTCAAAAGAGAACTTATTACAATAAATGTGGCTTAAGGCCATCTAATAACGATAACAGCGGAAGGCTTGGAAGATAAGCGAGTCCATCAACTCCAACGGCATCACTGAGTATAGAACCACGACCTAAAGGCACCTTAATCGTCGTTTGAAAAGTCTGCAACATTAACGTTGCAGCCCGAAACGGGTCAGCACATGGAATATGCTGGGAATGTAACACATAGAGAGTAATGGAATAATAAGGCTATACTACATGCATATTTGGCTGGTGGAAAGCTCTATGGTTACAGTTTTGCGTAAAGCCAATTTTTACCTACTGCAAAGGAATAAATTTTATTTAACTATCATGGTGGTTGTTAAACATTGAGAATGGTTGACATCATTCTCAATCCAAATTAAACATCATCATTAAACAAAACCCAACAAAACTAATTTTAGAGTAACATGATGAGATTCACATGATAATCCAGGTACTAGATACTCAAGATGTCCATAACCAGGGACACGGCTAACCATGATTAGTTTATACACTCTGTAGAGATTTGCGCACTTTTCCCCACAAGACTCGATCTCCTCCATTGGAATTCTCGATCTACAGGGTGTTTGAGAAACGGATGACCGAGACATAGTCTTTCAGAAGTGCTAGCGCCTTACAATCGGGTAGACCGTTACACCTACTTTCCCCTACATCTGCTAGTCTACCACTGTAAGAGTTCGCACAACTTAATCAACTTTGCTAGAGCCCATAGTAGCTAGTGGCTGCACATGGAAGTTTCTAGCATGAATAATCTCATGATCCCTTTGAGCCTGGGTGGCGGTCCAAAAGAAAACAGGCAATCGCTGGAATACCCAAGTGCCTCAATCCACCCAGATGTGAATTTAAGTTGCCACCTTAGATAAACCTTTAATTTAACAATCTCACATCTGTCATGGATTTCACTCACCCAATCCACGTCTACTAGCATAGCATGGCATAATAAGCAAATGTAGAAGTAACTCCCAAAGGTTTGATAATAATAGGTAATAGGTACAACCTTAACTACTTCCCAAACCCACAATTTAATTAGATCCTAATCATGCAATGTGTGAGGATTGATCTAATGCAATAAAACTGGGTAATTGGAAGTATGATAAAAGTGTTACTTGCCTTGCTGATGATCCGGGAAACCTAGCGATTCGAAGTAGCAAGCGGCGCACTCCGGGTACTCTATTGCAAACAAACAAGCATACAATAAGTACTCGACTAATGCACAGGTAAAACTCAAATAAGAGATCTAACCAGAAAGTTCAACTTAAGAACTCCGGTTGACAAAAAGAATCAAATCGAACGAAGCAACGAAAGACAAACGGCAAAAGAAACAAGCTTCGTTTACTATTCTGGACATAGTGCAATTTTTACGGTGGAAAAAACTTGTTTGAGTTGGTTAAACAGAAAAGGGTTTCGAGACGAAACTCCAGGCGCTTGAATCGCCTGATTCCGATAAACGAGCGAAAAGTTATACTAGAACGAAAAACGGATCAGGAATCGCGATCAGAAAAATCGCAGATTTAATCCAAGAAAAAGAAAACTACGAACAGATTAACGAACGGACATTCATTAACTGGATCTAAATCAAGAATGCGTTCATTAAAACGAATGAACGAGCGAACGCTCGCTGATTAAATAAACCGGAAAAACCGATCTATTAAAAAAATGAACGAAACCAATAGAAAACCGATCGCTTTTTCAAAAAAAAAACCGGTGGCGGCGTGATCAACCTCCAGTGGCGGTGGATCCGGCGGGCGGCAGCTCCGGCGTCAACGGCAGCGGTGGCGGGCGGCGGCGCGGCGTGGGTTGCGGCGGCCGTGGCGGCGGCGGGCTAGGGCGGCGGGGCTGGCAGCTAGGGTTGGGGTCCGGCTGGACCTTCCCCGGCTATTTAAAGCCGGCCGGGCCAAGTGTCCAGGTCGGACACGGCCCGGTAAGTTGGTTGCGCTTTGAAAAAAAAATGGTTACACTCAGAAAAAAACAAAAGGAATACTAAACAGACTCCAAAAATACCGAAATAAATTTCCCCGGCTTCTAAAATCAAGCCGCACAGGATGAACATTTATTTGGGGCCTAAATGCAAATTTTGAAAAACGCGCATTTTTCCTAAATTCAAATAAAATAGCAAATAAAACAAAATAAAATCTTATTTGATTTTATTATTAAATCCTCAATATTTATTTATTTTGGGAAAGTCATTTTATTCCCTCTCTCATATTTTGATAATAGAAATAATTGAAGATAAAATAAATAAAACCAAATGATCCTATTTTCAAAATTTGAGTAACTCAAATATGAAAATAAAAAAATCCCCCAACTCTCTCCGAGGGTCCTTGAGTTGCGTGAAATTTCTAGGATCAACCAAAATGCAATAAAATATGATATGCAATGATGATCTAATGTATAACATTCCAAATTGAAAATTTGCGATGTTACAAACCTACCCCCCTTAAGATGAATCTCGCCCTCGAGATTCGGGTTGGCTAGAAAATAGGTGAGGGTGGTCCTTTAGTAATTCATCCTCTCACTCCCAGGTGGCTTCATCCTCCGTGTGGTGGCTCCACTGAACTTTGCAAAACTTTATAACCTTGCCGCGGCTGACTCGACTGACATACTCTAAAATCTTGACTAGTTTCTCCTCATAGGTCAAATCACGGTCCAACTGAATTGCTTCCAGCGGCACTGTATCTCTCAGCGGTATATCAGCCATCTCTGTATGGCACTTCTTTAACTGGGAAACGTGGAACACGTCGTGCACTCCTGACAATCCGCGGGCAATTCCAACTTATAGGCTACTTCTCCCATACGCTCCAAAACTTTGTATGGGCCTACAAAACGTGGCGCTAACTTTCCCTTAACTCCAAAGCGCTTAACTCCTCGAAGTGGAGATACTCGAAGATAAACTCGGTCTCCGACTTCGTAAACTGTCTCCTTGCGTTTGGAATCTGCGTAGTTCTTCTGCCTGGATTGAGCTACCTTGAGCCTATCGTGAATTAATTTCACTTTCTGTTTAGACTCCTTAATCAGATCCGGTCCAAACAACTGGCGGTCTCCAACTTCATCCCACGACAATGGGGTCCTGCACCTCCTTCTGTATAAGGCTTTGAAAGGGGCCATCTTCAAACTGGATTGATAGTTGTTGTTGTAAGAGAACTCTGCATATGGCAAATTCTCATCCCAACTAGATCCGTAATCTAGCGCACAAGCTCTCAGCATATCCTCCAAAATCTGATTGACTCTCTCGATCTGTCCATCTGTCTGCGGATGGAAAGCTGTACTGAATTCTAGCCTGGTACCCGAAGTTTCATGCAACTGATTCGAGAACTTTGAGGTAAATTGGGTTCCTCTATCTGATACAATGCTCCTTGGAACTCCATGCAGACATACGATTCTGGTCATGTATATCTTTGCCAACTTTGCAGTGGTATAGGTAGTCTTCACTGGAATAAAATGAGCTACCTTTGTCAAACGATCGACTACAACCCATATTGAGTCATAGCATGAATGAGTTCTGGGTAAACATGTAATAAAATCCATGCCTAACTTATCACACTTCCATTCGGGTATCAGGCAAAGGTTGTAGCAATCCTGCTGGCTTCTGATGCTTAGCTTTTACCCTCTGGCATACATCACAAACTGCTACATACTCCGCAATATCCTTCTTCATTCCGGTCCACCAGAAAGTATCCTTCAAATCAAAATACATCTTGGTATTTCCTGGGTGAATCGAATATGGTGAATCATGGGCCTCTTGCAGAATTAACTTCCTGATCTCCGAATCGTTGGGCACAAAAACACGGTCTTCAAACCATAAGGTATCGTGCTCATCCTCACGAAATCCTTTAGCTTTTCCATTGCTCATTTTCTCCTTAATAGAAGCAATCTCCTTGTCAATCTTTTGAGCTTCTCTGATCTTATCCATCAAAGTAGACTGTATCTCCAATGCTACTACATAGCCTCTCGGGACTATCTCCAAACATAGCTCACGAAGATTCTCGGCTAACTCTCTTGGTAAATCTCCCATCATTAAGGTGTTGACATGGCTTTTATGACTCAACGCGTCAGCTACTACGTTATCCTTTCCGGGGTGATAATGCAATCTCATATCATAATCCTTGATGAGATCCAACCATCTCCTTTGCCTGAGATTCAACTCCTTCTGTGTGAAAATATACTTCAAACTCTTGTGATACGTGTACACCTCACAATTGTTTCCAATGAGAAAATGTCTCCAGGTCTTCAATGCATGCACTACGGCTGCTAACTCCAAATCATGCGTAGCATAATTCAACTCATGAGGCTTAAGCTGTCGTGAGGCATATGAAACAACTCTTCCTTCCTGCATAAGCACGGCTCCAAGTCCACGACGTGAAGCGCCGCAATACACCTCATAATCCTTGGTCTGATCTAGCAAAATCAACACAGGTGATGTAACCAAACATTTCTTCAACTCCTGGAAACTAGCCTCACATTCCTCAGTCCATATGAACTTGGTATCCTTTTTCAACAGCTCCTTCATAGGCTTCGCAATGTTTGAGAAATTCTTCAATAAACCTCTGGTAGTTGATGTCTACTACACAACCTTCTTCTTGTAGAAGTTGTTGGGCCTCCAAGTGCAGAGGTTTGTAGGACAGTAGAAAATTTCCCTCAAGTGGATGACCTAAGGTTTATCAATCCGTAGGAGGCGTAGGATGAAGATGGTCTCTCTCAAGCAACCCTGCAACCAAATAACAAAGAGTCTCTTGTGTCCCCAACACACCCAATACAATGGTAAATTGTATAGGTGCACTAGTTCGGCGAAGAGATGGTGAAACTAGTGGTATATGGATAGTAGATAAAGGTATTTGTAATCTGAAATTATAAAAACATCAAGGTAGCAAGTGATAAAAGTGAGCGTAAACGGTATTGCAATGATATGAAATAGGGCCTAGGGTTCATACTTTCTCTAGTGTAAGTTCCCTCAACAATACTAACATAATTGGATCACATAAGTATCCCTCAACATGCAACAAAGAGCCACTCCAAAGTCACCAATAGCGGATAACGAACGAAGAGATTATGGTAGGGTACGAAACCACCTCAAAGTTATTCTTTCCAATCAATCTGGTGGGCTATTCCTATAAGTGTCACAAACAGCCCTAGGGTTCGTACTAGAATAACACCTTAAGACACAAATAAACCAAAACCCTAATGTCACCTAGATACTCCAATGTCACCTCAAGTATCCGTGGGTATGATTATACGATATGCATCACACAATCTCAGATTCATCAATTCAACCAACACAAAGGACCTCGAAGAGTGCCCAAAGTTTCTACCGGAGAATCACGACGAAAACGTGTGCCAACCCCTATGCATAGGTTCCCAATGTCACGAAACCCGCAAGTTCATCACCAAGACATACATCAAGTGTTCTCAAGTCTTTAAAGACTCAATCTGATAAGATAACTCCAAAGGGAAAACTCAATTCATTACAAGAGAGAAGAGGGGGAGGAGAAACATAGGATCCAACTATAATAGCAAAGCTTGTGATACATGAAGATCGTGCCAAATCAAGAACACGAGAGAGAGAGAGAGAGATCAAACACATAGCTACTGGTACATACCCTCAGCCCCGAGGGAGAACTACTCCCTCCTCGTCATGGAGAGCACCGGGATGATGAAGATGGCCATCGGTGAGGGATCCCCCCTTCGGTAGGGTGCTGGAACAGGGTCCCGATTGACTTTTGGTGGCTACGGGGACTTCTGGCGGAGGAACTCCCGATCTAATCTCTGTTCTAGAAGTTTTAGTTTACGTAGGTATATATGGGTGCAAGGAGTACGTCGGTGGAGCTTCGGGGGCTCCACGAGGCAGGGGGCACGCCCTAGGGGGGTGGGCGCGCCCCCCACCCTCGTGGGCAGCTCCAGTATATTCTGACATGGGGTCCAAGTCCATCAGGTGTGTTTCCTTCCAAAAATAACTTCTCCAGTTGATTTCGTTCTGTTTCGACTACGTCTGATATTCCTTTTCTTCAAAACACTGAAATAGGCATAAAACAACAAATCACGGCTGGGCCTTCGGTTAATAGGTTAGTCCCAAAAATAATATAAAAGTGGATAATAAAGCCCAATATTGCCCAAAACAGTAGATAATATAGCATGGAGCAATCAAAAATTATAGATACATTGGAGACGTCTCAAGCATCCCCAAGGTTAATTCCTGCTCGTCCTCGAGTAGGTAAATGATAAAAAAGATAATTTTTGATGTGGAATGCTAGTTGGCATAATTTCAATGTAATTCTTCTTACTTGTGATATGAATATTCAGATCCAAAAGATTCAAGACAAAAGTTCATATTGACATAAAAATGATAATACTTCAAGCATATTAACTAAGCAATTATGTCTTCTCAAAATAACATGGCCAAAGAAAGTTCATCCCTACAAAATCATATAGTTTAGTCATGTTTCATTTTTATCACACAAGAATGCTCTCATCATGCACAACCCCGATGACAAGCCAAGCAATTGTTTCATACTTTAGTAATGTCAAACTCATAAACTTTCACGCAATATATGAGCGCGAGCCATGGACATAGCACTATGGGTGGAATAGAATGTAATGAGGGAGGTTATGTGGAGAAGAAAAAAAAAGAGAAAGTCTCACATCAACGAGGCTAATCAATGGGCTATGGAGATGCCCACCGATTGATGTTAATGCAAGGAGTAGGGATTGCCATGCAACGGATGCACTAGAGCTATAAATGTATGAAAGGTCAACAAAAGAAACTAGTGGGTGTGCATCCAACTTGCTTGCTCACAAAGACCTAGGGCACTTGAGGAGGCCCATTGTTGGAATATACAAGCCAAGTTCTATAATGAAAAATTCCCACTAGTATATGAAAGTGATAACATATGAGACTCTCTATATGAAAAACATGGTGCTACTTTGAAGCACAATATATGAGACTCGCTATATGAAGAACATGGTGCTACTTTGAAGAACAAGTGTGGAAAAAGGATAGTAGCATTGTCCCTTTTTATTATTTGGCCTTTCCTTTTTTTGCCTTTCTTTTTTTTATTTTTTTCTTTGGGACAATGGTCTATTAATGATGATCATCACACTTCTATTTATTTACAACTCATTGGTTACAACTCAAAAATAGAACAAAGTATGACTCTATATGGATGCCTCTGGCGGTGTACCAGGATATGCAATGAATCAAGAGTGACATGTATGAAAAATTATGAACGGTGGCTTTGCCACAAATACGATGTCAACTACATGATCATGCAAAGCAATATGACAATGATGATGCGTGTCATAATAAACGGAACGGTGGAAAGTTGCATGGCAATATATCTCGGAATGGCTATGGAAATGCCATAATAGGTAGGTATGGTGGCTGTTTTGAGGAAGATATAAGGAGGTTTATGTGTGACAGAGCGTATCATGTCACGGGGTTTGGATGCACCGGCGAAGTTTGCACCAACTCTCAATGTGAGAAAGGGCAATGCACGGTACCGAAGAGGCTAGCAAGGATGGAAGGGTGAGAGTGCGTATAATCCATGGACTCAACATTAGTCATAAAGAACTCACATACTTATTGCAAAAATCTACAAGTCATCAAAAACCTCGGTACTATGCGCATGCTCCTAGGGGGATAGATTGGTAGGAAAAGACCATCGCTCGTCCCCGACCGCCACTCATAAGGAAGACAATCAAATAACACCTCATGTTTCAAATTTGTTGCATAACGTTTACCATACGTGCATGCTACGGGACATGCAAACTTCAACACAAGTATTTCTCAATTCCACAACTACTCAACTAGCACGACTTTGATATTATTACCTCCATATCTCAAAACAATCATCAAGCATCAAACTTCTCTTAGTATTCGGTACACTCATAAGAGAATTTTATTATTCTTGTATACCTAGCATATTAGGATTTTAAGGAAATCACCATGCTATTTAAGACTCTCAAAATAATCTAAGTGAAGCATGAGAGTTCATTTATTTCTTCAAAATAAAACTACCACCATGCTCTAAAAGATATAAGTGAAGCACTAGAGCGAATGACAAACTACTCCGAAAGATGTAAGTGAAGATCAATGAGTAGTCGAACAATTATGCAACTATGTAAAGACTCTCTAACATTTAATAATTTCAGATCTTGGTATTTATTCAAACAGCAAGCAAAACAAAAGAAAATAAAATGACGCTCCAAGCAAAACACATATCATGTGGTGAATAAAAATATAGCTCCAAGTAAAGTTACCGATAGAAGTAGACGAAAGAGGGGATGCCTTCCAGGGCATCCCCAAGCTTAGGCTCTTGGTTGTCCTTGAATATTACCTTCGGGTGCCTTGGGCATCCCCAAGCTTAGGCTCTTGCCACTCCTTATTCCATAATCCATCGAATCTTTACCCAAAACTTGAAAACTTCACAACACAAAACTTAACTGAAAACTCGTAAGCTCCGTTAGTATAAGAAAATAAATCACCACTTCAAGGTACTGTAATGAACTCATAATTTATTTATATTGGTGTTAAACCTACTGTATTCCAACTTCTCTATGGTTCATAAACTATTTACTAGCCATAGATTCATCAAAATAAGCAAACAACACACGAAAAACAGAATCTCTCAAAAACAGAACAGTCTGTAGTGATCTGGATCAAACGTATACTTCTGCAACTTATAAAATTCTAAAATAAATTTCTGGACCTGAGGAATTTATCTATTAATCATCTGCAAGAATAATTAACTAAATATCACTCTCCAAATAAAAATGGCAGCAATTCTCGTGAACGCTAAAGTTTCTGTTTTTGACAGCATGATCAACAAGACTTTCCCCATGTCTTCCCAACGGTTCTACTTGGCACAAACACTAATTAAAACTTAAAAACTCAATCATAACAGAGGCTAGATAAATTATTTCTTACTAAACAGGAGCAATAAGCAAGGGACTAAAATAAATTTGGGTTGCCTCCCAACAAGCGCTATCGTTTAACGCCCCTAGCTAGGCATGATTATTTCAACGATGCTCACATAAAAGATAAGAATTGAAACATAAAGAGAGCATCATGAAGAATATGACTAGCACATTTAAGTCTAACATGCTTCCTATGCATAGGGATCTTGTGAGAAAACAACTTGTGGGAACAAGAATCAACTTGCATAGGAAGGTAAAACAAGCATATCTTTAAAACTTTAAGCACATAGAGAGGAAACCTGATATTATTGCAATTCCTACAAGCATATATTCCTCCCTCATAATAATTTTCAGTAGCATCATGAATGAATTCAACAATATACCCAGCACATAAAGCATTCTTTTCATGATCTACAAGCATAGAAATTTTACTACTCTCCACACAAGCAAATTTCTTCTCATGAATAATAGTGGGAGCAAACTCAACAAAATAACTATCATGTGATTGAAAATTAAGATCAAGATGAAAAGTTTCATGGTTATAATTATTCTTTAAAGCATACGTGTCATCACAATAATCATCATAGATAGGAGGCATGCTTTCATCATAATAAATTTGCTCATCAAAGCTTGGGGGACAAAAAATATCATCTTCCTCAAACATAGCTTCCCCAAGATTGTGGCTTTGCATACCATTAGCCTCATGGATATTCAAGGAATTCATACAAACAACATTGCAATCATGCTCATCATTCAAATATTTAGTGCCAAACATTTTATAGATTTCTTCTTCTAGCACTTGAGCACAATTATCCTTTGCATCATACTCACGAAAGATATTAAAAAGGTGAAGCGTATGAGACAAACTCAATTCCATTTTTTATAGTTTTCTTTTATAAACTAAACTAGTGATAAAACAAGAAACTAAAAGACTCAATTGCAAGATCTAAAGATATACCTTCAAACACTCACCTCCCCGGCAATGGCACCAGAAAAGAGCTTGATGTCTACTACACAACCTTCTTCTTGTAGACGTTGTTGGGCGTCCAAGTGCAGAAGTTTGTAGGACAGTAGCAAATTTCCCTCAAGTGGATGACCTAAGGTTTATCAATCCATAGGAGGCGTAGGATGAAGATGGCCTCTCTCAAGCAACCCTGCAACCAAATAACAAAGAGTCTCTTGTCTCCCCAACACACCCAATACAATGGTAAATTGTAGGTGCACTAGTTCGGCGAAGAGATGGTGAAACAAGTGGTATATGGATAGTAGATAAAGGTATTTTAATCTTAAATTATAAAAACAGCAAGGTAGAAAGTGATAAAAGTGAGCATAAACGGTATTTCAATGATAGGAAATAGGGCATAGGGTTCATACTTTCGCTAGTGTAAGTTCCCTCAACAATACTAATATAATTGGATCACATAACTATCCCTCAACATGCAACAAAGAGCCACTCCAAAGTCACTAATAGCGGAGAACGAACGAAGAGATTATGGTAGGGTACGAAACCACGTCAAAGTTATTCTTTCCAATCAATCCGGTGGGCTATTCCTATAAGTGTCACAAACAGCCCTAGAGTTCACACTAGAATAACACCTTAAGACACAAATCAACCAAAACCCTAATGTCACCTAGATAGTCCAATGTCACCTCAAGTATCCGTGGGTATGATTATACGATATGCATCACACAATCTCAGATTCATCTATTCAACCAACACAAAGGACCTCAAAGAGTGCCCAATGTTTCTACCGGAGAATCTCGATGAAAACGTGTGCCAACCCCTATGCATAGGTTCCCAATGTCATGAAACCCGCAAGTTGATCACCAAGACATACATCAAGTGTTCTCAAGTCTTTAAAGACTCAATTCGATAAGATAACTCCAAAGGGAAAACTCAATTCATTACAAGAGAGAAGAGGGGGAGGAGAAACATAGGATCCAACTATAATAGCAAAGCTCGCGATACATCAAGATCGTGCCAAATCAAGAACACGAGAGAGAGAGAGAGATCAAACACATAGCTACTGGTACATACCCTCAGCCCTGAGGGAGAACTACTCCCTCCTCGTCATGGAGAGCACCGGGATGATGAAGATGGCCACCGGTGAGGGATCCCCCCTCCGGCAGGGTGCCGGAACAGGGTCCCGATTGACTTTTGGTGGCTACGGAGGCTTCTGGCGGCGGAACTCCCGATCTAATCTCTGTTCTAGAAGTTTTAGGTTACGTAGGTATATATGGGTGCAAGGAGTACGTCGGTGGAGCTTCGGGGGCCCCACGAGGCAGGGGGCGCGCCCTAGGGGGGTGGGCACCGCCCCACCCTCGTGGGCAGCTCCTGTGTCTTCTGACGTGGGGTCCAACTCCATCAGGTGTGTTTCCTTCCAAAAATAACTTCTCCACTTGATTTCGTTGCGTTTCGACTCCGCCTGATATTCCATTTCCTCAAAACACTGAAATAGGCATAAAACAACAAATCTGGGCTGGGCCTCCGGTTAATAGGTTAGTCCAAACATAATATAAAAGTGGATAATAAAGCCAAATATTGCCCAAAACAGTAGATAATATAGCATGGAGCAATCAAAAATTATAGACACGGTGGAGACGTATCAGTAGTATCCTGCGAGTCCAAGAAAACTCCGGATCTCTCCAACTGTTGTTGGGGCTTCCCAATTTGTCACGGTATCAAACTTAGTGGGATCTACTGCTATACCTTCTCCAGATATAACGTGTCCGAGAAATCCAACTTCCTTCAACCAAAACTCACATTTGCTAATCTTGGCATATAACTCATGTTCTCTGAGCTTACCAAGTACCAAACGCAAATGCTCCTTATGCTCCTCTTCATTCTTCGAGTATACCAGGATATCATCAATGAACACCATGATGAACTTATCCAAAAACTCCATGAATACTTTGTTCATTATGTTCATAAAATATGCAGGTGCGCTAGTCAGACCGAATGACATAACAGTATACTCGTACAGCCCATACCTGGTGGTAAAAGACGTCTTAGGTATATCCTGTTCTTGAATCTTCAACTGATGGTATCCTGATCGCAGATCGATCTTGGAATGTACCTTAGCTCCTCGCAATCGATCAAACAGATCATTGATCATTGGTAGTGGGTACTTGTTCTTGATGGTTACTTCATTCAATCCTCGATAATCAACAACCATCCTTAACGATCCATCCTTCTTCTCCACTAGAAGTACTGGCGATCCCCAAGGTGAAGAACTTTGGCGAATATATCCATTATCCAGTGAATCCTTAGTCTGCTTCTTAATCTCCACCAAATCCTTTGCGGGCATCCTATATGGTCTCTTTGATATTGGCCCTGTGCCTGGAAAAAGCTCAATCAAAAACTCAATATCTCTATCCGGTGGCATGCCTGGCAACTCCTCTGGAAATACATCAGGGAAATCCTTCACCACTGGTACTTCCTCCTGCACAACTCCTATTAAACAATTAACTTGAGCCCTTTTTGGCACATGTCGGGATACATACTTGATCCTTCTCCCTTCTAGGGTGGTAAGCAAGATCGACTTACTGGCGCAATCGATGTTTCCTCCATACATCGACGGCCAATCCATACCCAGAATTACATCCAATCCTTGTGATTCCAAAATGATTAAATCCGAGGGAAACACATGCCTACCTATACTCAATGGCACTTGAAAACATCCTTGGCTAGCCATATACTCCGCTCCTGGTGAGCTTACTAACATAGGTGTTCTAAGAACTTTGGTGGGCAGATTATACTTATCCACAAATCCCCTTGATATGTATGAATGTGATGCACCGGTATCAAAAAGAATGAGTGTAGTAAATGACTTAACCAAAAACTTACCGATTACAGCATCCGGCTGCTCTTCAACCTCCTCCACGTTAACGTGGTTCACCTATCCCCTGTTGAAAGGGTTCAGCTTCTTCCCAGAGCTTCCATTGCCATTTCCATTCTGGGATTCAGGACATTCATTGGCATAATGTCCGGTCTTCTGGCACTTGAAACAAGTGACTTGGCTCAGGTCTCTCTTGCCTGGGGTTGATGGGTTGGTACGGTTCTGGCTGTTGCTTCCTCCATTCCCATTACCATTCTTGGTGCCAGTGTGATTGTGCGACCTCCTCCATCGGTATGCTGAAAATGTCCTCCTGGTCTACGGGTAAAATGTGGCTTCTGCTGAGCTCCTCAATTGTACTTCCCTTGTCCATACTTCCTCTTGCGGGTCTCAATCTGCTGCTGCTTCCCTTCAATCATAAGAGCATGGTCTACCAACTCCTGGTAGTTGCTGAAGGTTGCTAGCGTCAACTGCATGCTCAACTCATCATTCAGTCCTTCCGTAAACTTCTCCTGCTTAGCTGCATCCGTAGCTACGTCATCTGGGGCATAACGTGCTAACTTACTAAAGTCCTCCACATACTGACCAACTGTCCTTCCTCCTTGGTGCAAGTTGCAAAACTCTCACTTCTTCATGGCCATAGCTCCTGCTGAAACACGGGCAGTACGAAAAGCTTGCTGAAACTGGTCCCACGTGACAGTGTCAACAGGGAAAGTGGCTGTGAAATTCTCCCACCATGATGTTGCGGGTCCTTCAAGCTGATGTGCGGCAAACTTCACCTTTTCTGCATCTGTGCATCCTGCGGTGGTCAACTCCCTTGCTGTCTTACGGAGCCAATCATCTGCTACTATCGGCTCGGTGCTACTGGAAAACACCGGCGGATTCAGCCTAAGAAAATGGGCTAAGTGATCAACAGGTGGTGGTGGTGGTGGGTTGTTGTTGTTGTTGTTCCCCTGATTATGATTCTGGACTAGCAACTGCATCAATGTGTTCTGCTGCTGGATCAGCTGGGTGAGCTCCGGTGGGAAGGTAAATCCGGGGTCACGTCTCGGAGGCATCTGAGGGTTTAGAAAAGATGAGATTTAAGAATATAGAGGGGGTCTAGAGAGAAAACACTACCCAGATGCACATGAGGCAAAAGCAAAAAATTCACTTCATTCAATCAAACAAGGGCATACAATCGATCTATCTATCGCAAAAGTGCTCGGACTACTATATTTACATGGTGGACTACTACTACGGTTGGGGTGGTCTACTAGAAATATTCTTCGGTTGTAGACTCCATTATATCTGCTCCAGCTTCATCAACATAGTCATCATCGCTATCATCTGGATCCGAGTCGGTGTCATCGATGATGATGTAGTCTTCCAGGCGAATCTCCTTGGGTTCTTCGCCTTCTTCTACTGGTGTAGGGCCTCCCATGAATATTCCAATCTTCTTGATCAGATCGTCATTCTTCTCCACTAATACTTTGATTTCCTCTTCATAATCTTCACGCGTAGCCTTGAGTTCTTCCTCCAATTCCTTGATTCTTGTCCTTGCCTTCTTCAGATCTATCATGTCGGCGCACATCTGGTTCTCCTGACATCGAATGTGCTGGTTTAACTCCTGGATAAAAGCTGCAATTGATCTATCCTTCCTGGTGATGATCACCTCCGAGTGCTCATCTCGGTGCCCACAAATCTTGTAGATAGTATCCTTGAGATCATTGCGGTAAACTTCTCCAATGCGTCCCATGGTGATTTGAGCTGTCATGCTCTTTCCTAGACTCCAAGTTGGTGCATCAAAAAAAAGCTCTATGGGCTCAGTGACTAGCATGAACGTCCTTCCTGGAACTTGAACTTGAATCATCCAGCGCTCTTCTTCCGGTAAAGTGGCGTTGTAGGTCCCGGTGAAGCTTGGTACTCCTATGTTCGGGCATCTAGTGACTTCCTTCAAGTGACATCCAAAGGGGGTATCTTCATCTGGAACTTGTTCCTTGCATCCGCCATCCTAAAAGAGTAGAAAAGACGAGAAGTCAGAATGAGAAGAGAGTGAGTAGTGATCTAGGTCTTTTAGCTTAGTGGTCGTGTCCTACAGTCAGCGTGTGCTCTGATACCATCTTGTAGCGACCAGACCTCAAACGGTCCAATCTCTGTGCTCAGGTGTCATCCCTGGATCAGAAATGCTGACACCACACAGTACTTGAAGGATTTATAACAGAGTAGCAATCACACACTTATTACGTCGAGTGTCTCAAAAGAGAACTTATTACAATAAATGTTGCTTAAGGCCATCTAATAACGATAACAGCGGAAGGCTTGGAAGATAAGTGAGTCCATCAACTCCAACGGCATCACTGATTATAGAACCATGACCTAAAGGCACCTTAATCATCGTCTGAAAAGTCTGCAACATTAACGTTGCAGCCCGAAACGGGTAAGCACATGGAATATGCTGGCAATGTAACACATAGAGAATTATGGAAGAATAAGGCTATACTACATGCATATTTGCGTAAAGCCAATTTTTCCCTACTGCAAAGGAATAAATTTTATTTAACTATCATGGTGGTTGTAAAACATTGAGAATGGTTGACAGCATTCTCAATCCCAATTAAACATCATCATTAAACAAAACCCAACAAAATTAATTTTAGAGTAACATGATGAGATTCACATGGTAATCCAGGTACTAGATACTCAAGATGTCCATAACCGGGGACACGGCTAACCATGATTAGTTTATACATTCTGTAGAGGTTTGCGCACTTTTCCCCACAAGACTTGATCTCCTCCATTGGGATTCTCGCTCTACAGGGTGTTTGAGAAACGGATGACCAAGACAAAGTCTTTCAGAAGCGCTAGCACCTTTCAATCGGGTAGACCGTTACACCTACTTTCCCCAACATCCACTAGTCTACCACTGTAAGAGTTCGCACGACTTAATCAACTATGCTAGAGCCCATAGTAGCTTGTGGCTGCACACGGAAGTTTCTAGCATGAATAATCTCATGATCCCTTTCAGCCTGGGTGGCGGTCGAAAAGAAAACAGGCAATCGCTGGAATACCCAGGTGCCTCAATCCACCCAGATGTGAATTTAAGGTGCGACCTTAGATAAACCTTTAATTTAACAATCTCACATCTATCATGTATTTCACTCACCCAATCCACATCTACTAGCATAGCATGGCATAATAAGCAAACATAGATGTAACTCCCAAAGGTTTGATAATAACATGTAATAGGTACTACCTTAACTACTTCCCAAACCCACAATTTAATTAGATTGTAATCATGCAATGTGTGAGGATTGATCTAATGCAATAAAACTGGGTAATTGGAAGTATGATCAAAGTGTTACTTGCCTTGCTGATGATCCGGGAAACCTAGCGATTCGAATTAGCAAGCGGCGCACTCCGGGTACTCTATCGCAAACAAACAAGCATACAATAAGTACTCGACTAATGCACAGGTAAAACTCAAATAAGAGATCTAATCAGAAATTTCAACTTAAGAACTCCGGTTGACAAAAAGAATCAAATCGAACGAAGCAACGAAAGACAAACGGCAAAAGAAACAAGCTTCATTTACTATTCTGGATCTAGGGCAATTTTCACAGTGGCAAAAACTTGTTTGAGTTGGTTAAACGGAAAGAGGGTTTCGAGACGAAACTCCAGGCGCTTGAATCGCCTGATTCCGATAAACGAGCGAAAAGTTATACTACAACGAAAAACGGATCAGGAATCGCGATCAGAAAAATCACGGATGTAATCCAAGAAAAAGAAAACTACGAACAGATTAACGAACTAACGTTCGTTAACTGGATCTAAATGAAGAACGCATTCGTTAAAATGAACGAACGAGCAAACGCTCGCTAATTAAATAAACCGGAAAACCTGATCTATTAAAAAACAAACTAAAAAAACCGAACGAAACCGACGGAAAACCGATCGGTTTTTTGAAAAAAATTGGTGGCGGCGAGGTCAACCTCCGGCGGCGGCGGATCCGGCGGGCGGTGGCTCCGGCGGCGGGCGGCGGCGCGGCACGGGTTGCGGCGGCGGGCTAGGGCGGCGGGGCTCGCGGCTAGGGTTGGGGTCTATCTGGGCCTTCCCCGGCTATTTAAAGCCGACCGGGCCAAGTGTCCAGGTCGGACACGCCCCGGTAAGTCGGTTGCGCTTTAAAAAAAATAGTTACACTCAGAAAAAAACAAAAGGAATACTAAACAGACTCCAAAAATACCGAAATAAAATTTCCCCAGCTTCTAAAATCGAGCTGCATAGGATGAATATTTATTTGGGGCCTAAATGCAAATTTTTAAAAACGCGCATTTTTACTAAATTCAAATAAAATAGCAAATAAAACCAAAATAAAATCTTATTTGACTTTATTATTAAATCCTCAATATTTCTTTATTTTGGGAAAGTCATTTTATTCCCTCTCTCAAATTTTGATAATAGAAATAATTGAAGATAAAATAAATAAAACCAAATGATCCTATTTTCAAAATTTGTGAAACTCAAATATGAAAATAACGAAATCCCCCAACTCTCTCCGAGGGTCCTTGAGTTGCGTGAAATTTCTAGGATCAACCAAAATGCAATAAAATATGATATGCAATGATGATCTAATGTATAACATTCGAAATTGAAAATTTGGGATGTTACAAACCTACCCCCCTTAAGATGAATCTCGCCCTCGAGATTCGGGTTGGCTAGAAAATAGGTGAGGGTGGTCCTTTAGTAATTCTTCCTCTCGCTCCCAGGTGGCTTCATCCTCCGTGTGGTGGCTCCACTGAACTTTGCAAAACTTTATAACCTTGCTGCGGATGACTCGACTGACATACTCTAAAATCTTGACTGGTTTCTCCTCATAGGTCAAATCACGGTCCAACTGAATTGCTTCCAGCGGCAGTGTATCTCTCAGCGGTATATCAGCCATCTCTACGTGGCACTTCTTCAACTGGGAAACGTGGAACACGTCGTGAACTCCTGACAATCCTTCAGGCAATTCGAACTTATAGGCTACTTCTCCCATACGCTCCAAAACTTTGTATGGGCCTCCAAACGTGCCGCTAACTTTCCCTTAACTCCAAAGCGCTTAACTCCTCGAAGTGAAGATACTCGAAGATAAACTCGGTCTCCGACTTCGTAAACTGTCTCCTTGCGTTTAGAATCTGTGTAGCTCTTCTGCCTGGATTGAGCAACCTTGAGCCTATCGTGAATTAATTTCACTTTCGGTTCAGACTCCTTAATTAGATCCGGTCCAAACAACTGGCGGTCTCCAACTTCATCCCATGATAATGGGGTCATGCACCTCCTTCCGTACAAGGCTTCGAAAGGGGCCATCTTCAAACTGGATTGATAGTTGTTGTTGGAAGAGAACTCTGCATATGGCAAATTCTCGTCCCAACTAGATCCGTAATCTAGCGCACAAGCTCTCAGCATATCCTCCAAAATCTGATTGACTCTCTCGGTCTGTCCATCTGTCTGCGGATGGAAAGTTGTACTGAATTCTAGCCTGGTACCCAAAGTTTCATGCAACTGATTCCAGAACTTTGAGGTAAATTGGGTTCCTCTATCTGATACAATGCTCCTTGGAACTGCATGCAGACATATGATTTTGGTCATGTATATCTTTGCCAACTTTGTAGTGGTATAGGTAGTCTTCACTGGAATGAAATCAGCTACCTTTGTCAAACGATCGACTACAACCCATATTGAGTCATAGCCTAAACGAGTTCTGGGTAAACCTGTAATAAAATCCATGTGTAACTTATCCCACTTCCATTCGGGTATCGGCAAAGGTTGTAGCAATCCTGCTGGCTTCTGATGCTCAGCTTTTACCCTCTGGCATACATCACAAACTGCTACATACTCCGCAATATCCTTCTTCATTCCAGTCCCCCAGAAAGTATCCTTCAAATCCAAATACATCTTGGTATTTCCTAGGTGAATCGAATATGGTGAATCATGGGCCTCTTGCAGAATTAACTTCCTGATCTCTGAATCGTTGGGCACAAAAACACGGTCTTCAAACCATAAGGTATCGTGTTCATCCTCACGAAATCCTTTAGCTTTTCCCTTGCTCATTTTCTCCTTAATAGAAGCAATCTCCTTGTCAGTCTTTTGAGCTTCTTTGATATTATCCATCAAAGTAGACTGAATCTCCAATGCTGCTACACAGCCTCTCGGGACTATCTCCAGACATAACTCAGGAAGATTCTCGGCTAACTCTCTTGGTAAATCTCCCGTCATTAAGGTGTTGACATGGCCTTTACGACTCAACGCGTCAGCTACTACGTAAGCCTTTCCGGGGTGATAATGCAATCTCATATCATAATCCTTGATGAGCTCCAACCATCTCCTTTGCCTGAGATTCAACTCCTTCTGCGTGAAAATATACTTCAAACTCTTTTGATCCGTGTACACCTCACAATTGTTTCCAATGAGAAAATGTCTCCAGGTCTTCAATGCATGCACTACGGCTGCTAACTCCAAATCACGCGTAGCATAATTCAACTTATGAGGCTTAAGTTGTCGTGAGGCATATGAAACAACTCTTCCTTCCTGCATAAGCACGGCTCCAAGTCCTCGACGTGAAGCGTCGCAATACACCTCATAATCCTTGGTCTGATCTGGCAAAATCAACACAGGTGATGTAACCAAACGTTTCTTCAACTCCTGGAAACTAGCCTCACATTTCTCAGTCCATATGAACTTGGTATCCTTTTTCAACAGCTCCGTCATAGGCTTCGCAATCTTTGAGAAATTCCTCAATAAACCTCCGGTAGTATCCTGCGAGTCCAAGAAAACTCCAGATCTCTCCAACTGTTGTTGGGGCTTCCCAATTTGTCACGGTATCAACCTTAGTGGGATCTACTGCTATACCTTCTCCAGATATAACGTGTCCGAGAAATCCAACTTCCTTCAACCAAAACTCACATTTGCTAAACTTGGCATATAACTCATGTTCTCTGAGCTTACCAAGTACCAAACGCAAATGCTCCTTATGCTCCTCTTCATTCTTCGAGTATACAAGGATATCATCAATGAACACCATGACGAACTTATCCAAAAACTCCATGAATACTTTGTTCATCATGTTCATAAAATATGCAGGGGCGTTAGTCAAACGAATGACATAACGGTATACTCGTACAACCCATACCTGGTGGTAAAAGCCGTCTTAGGTATATCCTGTTCTCGAATCTTCAACTGATGGTATCCTGATCGCAGATCGATCTTGGAAAGTACCTTAGCTCCTTGCAATCGATCAAACAGATCATTGATCATTGGTAGTGGGTACTTGTTCTTGATGGTTACTTCATTCAATCCTCGATAATCAACAACCATCCTTAACGATCCATCCTTCTTCTCCACTAGAAGTACTAGCGATCCCTAAGGCGAAGAACTTGGGCGAATATATCCTTTATCTAGTAACTCATTAATCTGCTTCTTAATCTCCACCAAATCCTTTGCGGACATCCTATATGGTCTCTTTGATATTGGCCCTGTGCCTGGCAAAAGCTCAATCAAAAACTCAATATCTCTATCCGGTGGCATGCCTGGCAACTCCTCTGGAAATACATCAGGGAAATCCTTCACCACGGGTACGTCCTCCTACACAACTCCTGTTAAACAATTTACTTGAGTCCTTTTTGGCACATGTCGGGATACATACTTGATCCTTCTCCCTTCTGGGGTGGTAAGCAAGATCGACTTACTAGCGCAATCGATGTTTCCTCCATACATCGACGGCCAATCCATACCCAGAATTACATCCAATCCTTGTGATTCCAAAATGATTAAAAGGGAAACACATGCCTACCTATACTCAATGGCACTTGAAATATCCTTGGCTAGCCATATACTCTGCTCCTGGTGAGCTTACTAACATAGGTGTTCTAAGAACTTTGGTGGGCAGATTATACTTATCCACAAATCCCCTTGATATGTACGAATGTGATGCACCAGTATCAAAAAGAACGAGTGCAGTAAATGACTTAACCAAAAACTTACCGATTACAGCATCCGGCTGCTCTTCAACCTCCTCCACGTTAACGTGGTTCACCTGTCCCCTGTTGAAAGGGCTCGGCTTCTTCCCAGAGCTTCCATTGCCATTTCCATTCTGGGATTCAGGACATTCATTGGCATAATGTCCGGTCTTCTGGCACTTGAAACAAGTGACTTGGCTCAGGTCTCTCTTGGCTGGGGTTGATGGGTTGGTACGGTTCTGGTCGTTGCTTCCTCCATTCCCATTACCATTCTTGGTGCCAGTGTGATTGTGCGAGCTACCTCCTCCATGGGTATGCTAAAAATGTCCTCCCAGTCTAGGGGTAAAATGTGGCTTCTGCTGAGCTCCTGAATTGTACTTCCCCTGTCGATACTTCCTCTTGCGGGTCTCAATCTGCTGCTGCTTCCCTTCAATCATAAGAGCACGGTCTACCAACTCCTGGTAGTTGTTGAAGGTTGCTAGCATCAACTGCATGATCAACTCATCATTCTGTCCTTCCAGAAACTTCTCCTGCTTAGCTGCATCCATAGCTACATCATCTGGGCATAACGTGCTAACTTAGTAAAGTCCTCCACATACTGACCAACTGTCCTTCCTCCTTGGCGCAAGTTGCGAAACTCTCGCTTCTTCATGGCCGTAGCTCCTGCTGAAACATGGGAAGTACGAAAAGCTTGCTGAAACTGGTCCCACGTGACAGTGTCGATAGGGAAAGTGGCTATGAAATTCTCCCACTATGATGCTGCGGGTCCTTCAAGCTGATGTGTGGCAAACTTCACCTTTTCCGCATCTATGCATCCTGCGGTGGTCAACTCCCTTGCTGTCTTACGGAGCCAATCATCTGCTACTATCGGCTCGGTGCTACTGGAAAACACCGGCGGATTCAGCCTAAGAAAACGGGCTAAGTGATCAAAAGGTGGTGGTGGTGGTGGGTTGTTGTTGTTGTTGTTCCCCTGATTCTGATTCTGGACTAGCAACTACATCAATGTGTTGTGTTGCTGGATCAAGTGGGTGAGATCCGGTGGGAAGGTAAATCCGGGGTCACGTCTCGGAGGCATCTAAGGGTTTAGAAAAGATGAGATTTAAGAATAGAGAGGGGTCTAGAGAGAAAACACTACCCATATGCACATGAGGCAAAAGCAAAAAATTCACTGCATTCAATCAAACAAGGGCATACAATCGATCTATCTATCGCAAAAGTGCTCGGACTACTATATTTACATGGTGGACTACTACTACGGTTGGGGTGGTCTACTAGAAATATTCTTCGGTTGCAGACTCCATTATATCTGCTCCAGCTTCATCAACATAGTCATCATCGCTATCATCTGGATCCGAGTCGGTGTCATCGATGATGATGTAGTCTTCCGGGCAAATCTCCTTGGGTTCTTCGCCTTCTTCTACTGGTGTAGGGCCTCCCATGAATATTCCAATCTTCTTGATCAGGTCGTCATTCTTCTCCACTAATACTTCGATATCCTCTTCATAATCTTCACGCGTAGCCTTGAGTTCTTCCTCCAGTTCCTTGATTCTTGTCCTTGCCTTCTTCAGATCTATCATGTCGGCGCACATCTAGTTCTCCTGACGTCGAATATGCTGGTTTAACTCCTGGATAAAAGCTGCAATTGATCTATCCTTCCTGGTGCTGATCATCTCCCAGTGCTCATCTCGGCGCCCACAAATCTGGTAGATAGTATCCTTGAGATCATTGCGGTAAACTTCTCCAATGCATCCCATGGCGATGTGAGCTGCCATGCTCTTTCCTAGACTCCAAGTTGGTGCATCAAAAGAAAACTCTACGGGCTCAGTGACTGGCATGAACGTCCTTCCTGGAACTTGAACTTGAATCATCCAGCGCTCTTGTTGCGATAAAGTGGCGTTGTAGGTCCCGGTGAAGCTTGGTACTCCTATGTTCAGGCATCTAGTGACTTCCTTCAAGTGACGTCCAAAGGGGGTATCTTCATCCGGTTGCGTGAACTTGTTCCTTGCATCCGCCATACTAAAAGAGTAGAAAAGATGAGAAGTCAGAATGAGAAGAGAGTGAGTAGTGATCTAGGTCTTTTAGCTTAGTGGTCGTGTCCTACAGTCAGTGTGTGCTCTGATACCATCTTGTAGCGACCAGACCTCAAACGGTCCAATCTCTGTGCTCAGGTGTCATCCCTGGATCAGTAATGCTGACACCACACAGTACTTGAGGGATTTATAACAGAGTAGCAATCACACGCTTATTACATTGAGTGTCTCAAAAGAGAACTTATTACAAGAAATGTGGCTTAAGGCCGTCTAAAAACGATAACAGCAGAAGGCTTGGAAGATAAGTGAGTCCATCAACTCCAACGACATCACTGAGTATAGAACCACGACCTAAAGGCACCTTAATCGTCGTCTGAAAAGTCTGCACCATTAACGTTGCAGCCCGAAACGGGTCAGCACATGGAATATGCTGGCAATGTAACACATAGAGAGCAATGGAAGAATAAGGCTATACTACATGCATATTTGGCTGGTGGAAATCTCTATGGTTACAGTTTTGCGTAAAGCCAATTTTTCCCTACTGTAAAGGAATAAATTTTATTTAACTATCATGGTGGTTGTTAAACATTGAGAATGGTTGACAGCATTCTCAGTCCCAATTAAACATCATCATTAAACAAAACCCAACAAAATTAATTTGAGAGTAACATGATGAGATTCACATGATAATCCAGGTACTAGATACTCAAGATGTCCATAACCGGGAGACGGCTAACCATGATTAGTTTATACACTATGCAGAGGTTTGCGCACTTTTCCCCACAAGACTCGATCTCCTCCGTTGGGATTCTCGCACTACAGGGTGTTTGAGAAACGGATGACCGAGACATAGTCTTTCAGAAGCGCTTGCACCTTACGATCGGGTAGACCGTTACACCTACTTTCCCCTACATCTGCTAGTCTACCACTATAAGAGTTCGCACGACTTAATCAACTATGCTAGACCCCATAGTAGCTTGTGGCTGCACACGGAAGTTTCTAGCATGAATAATCTCATGATCCCTTTGAGCCTGGGTGGCGGTAGAAAAGAAAACAGGCAATCGCTGGAATACCCAGGTGCATCAATCCACCCAGATGTGAATTTAAGTTGCCACCTTAGATAAACCTTTAATTTAACAATCCCACATCTGTAATGGATTTCACTCACCCAATCCACGTCTACTAGCATAGCATGGCATAATAAGCAAACGTATAAGTAACTCCCAAAGGTTTGATAATAACAGGTAATAGGTACTACCTCAACTACTTCCCAAACCCACAATTTAATTAGATCCTAATCATGCAATGTGTGAGGATTGATCTAATGCAATAAAATTGGGTAATTGGAAGTATGATCAAAGTGTTACTTGCCTTGCTGATGATCCGGGAAACCTAGCGATTCGAAGTAGCAAGCGGCGCACTCTGGGTACTCTATCACAAACAAACAAGCATACAATAAGTACTCGACTAATGCACATGTAAAACTAAAATAAGATATCTAACTAGAAAGTTCAACTTAAGAACTCTGGTTGACAAAAAGAAACAAATCGAACGAAGCAACGAAAGACAAACGACAAAAGAAACAAGCTTCGTTTACTATTCTGGATCTAGGGCAATTTTTAAGTGGCAAAAACTTGTTTGAGTTGGTTAAACGGAAAGAGGGTTTCGAGACGAAACTCCAGGCGCTTGAATCGCCTGATTCCGATAAACGAGCGAAAAGTTATACTAGAACGAAAAACGGATCAGGAATCGCGATCAGAAAAATCACGGATTTAATCCGAGAAAAAGAATACAACGGACAGATTAACGAACGGACGTTCGTTAACTGGATCTAAACGAAGAACGCGTTCATTAAAACAAATGAATGAGCGAACGCTCACTGATTAAATAAATCGGAAAAACTGATCTATTAAAAAAACGAACTAAAAAAACTGAACGAAACCGACGACAAACCGATCGGTTTTTCGAAAAAAAACCGGTGGCGGCTAGGTCAACCTCCGGCGGCGGCGGATCCGGTGGCAGCGGCGAGCGGCGCGGCGGCACGGTGCGGGTTGCGGCATTGGCGGGCTAGGGCGGCGGGGCTGGCGGCTAGGGTTGGGGTCCGGCTGGGCCTTCCTCGGCTATTCAAAGCCGGCCGGGCAAGTGTCCAGGTCGGACACGGCCCGGTAAGTCGGTTGTGCTTCTTTTTAAAAAAAAATAGTTATGCTCAGAAAAAAACAAAAGGAATACTAAACGGACTCCATAAATCCTGAAATAAATATTCCCGGGCTTCTAAAATCGAGCCGCACAGGATGAACATTTATTTGGGGCCTAGATGCAAATTTTGAAAAACGCTCATTTTTCCTAAATTCAAATAAAATAGCAAATAAAACCAAAATAAAATCTTATTTGATTTTATTATTAAATCCTCAATATTTATTTATTTTGGGAAAGTCATTTTATTCCCTCTCTCATATTTTGATAATAGAAATAATTGAAGGTAAAATAAATAAAACCAAATGATCCTATTTTCAAAATTTGAGAAACTCAAATATGAAAATAACGAAATCCCCCAACTCTCTCCGAGGGTCCTTAAGTTGCGTGAAATTTCTAGGATCAACCAAAATGCAATAAAATATGATATGCAGTGATGATCTAATGTATAACATTCCAAATTGAAAATTTGGGGTGTTACACCTGGACCATGTTGACGAGCTTGATTTTCTTGCTCATCATGTTCCTGATGCAGGTCTCGAGTCCGGTCAGCTCTACTGGGGAACCCCAGGACAGGCCCTTCTCTTTCCAGGAAGTGAGCCGCGTGGGGATTCCGAATCGAAATTTGGGGGCCGCCACCCAGTTGTTGTCACGCGGCTCGGTGATGTAGAACCACCCCGATTGCCACCCCTTTATGGTCTCCACATAGGAGCCTTCGAGCCACGTGACGTTAGGCATTTCGCCCACCATGGCGCCTCCGCACTCTGCTTGCTGGCCGACCACCACCTTCGTTTTGACATTGAAGGTCTTCAGCCACAGGCTGAAGTGGGGCCTGATGCGGAGGAAGGCCTCGCACACGATGATAAACGCTAAGATGTTGAGGATGAAATTGGGGGCCAGATCATGAAAATCCAGCCCGTAGTAGAACATGAGCCCGCGGACAAACGGGTGAAGGGGAAATCCCAGTCCGTGGACAAAGTGGGTAAGGAAAACTACCTTCTCATGGGGTTTGGGCGTCGGGATGATCTGCCCCGCATCTGGCAGCTGGTGCGCGATATCCGCGGCCAGATATCCGGCTTCCCGTAGCTTCGTGATGTTCTCCTCCGTGACGGAGGAGACCATCCACTTGCCTCCCGCTCTGAACATGCTTGGAGTGGTTTGAGGAGAAAGACGCAAACTTGGGCGCTGGAGCTTGAGTGTGCGAGAATGGATAAGCAAGGAGGAAGAAGGCGTGGGTAAAAAGGGTGAATCTTTGTCCCTTTATAAGGGCGGAAGAGGCGATGCGCCTCCCCACTTACCTGGTAAAATCTCTTATTCCCCGAACGCCGTAAATAATGGCTCGGTTGGGTTACCCATACCCATATTGATGAGAATCCCGCGATAAGGGGACACGATCTCTGCTTCGACAAGACGTGTCAAGGAAACCGCCTCGCGATATGTGTAGTGCTGGTTGAAGAAAAACGTTCTGAATAATGACCGGGCCACGGCATGATTTCATGTTGCTAAACATGTTAGCAGATTAAATTTGTGGAAATATTATTCTCTCTACGGTGGTACGTGGAACTTGTTTTGCAGAGCCGGACACTATCCTTGTGCTCAAAATCCTCTATGGAGTATTTGGAGGAAGAACCCGCCTTGCAATGCCGAAGACAAATCTGCGCGCCGGACTCATCGTCGTTGAAGCTTGGTTCAGGGGCTACTGAGGGAGTCCTGGATTAGGGGGTCTCCGGACAGCCTGACTATATCCCTTGGCCGGACTGTTGGACTATGAAGATACAAGATTGAAGACTTCGTCCCATGTCCGGATGGGACTCTCCTTGGCGTGGAAGGCAAGCTTGGTAATACGGATATGTAGATCTTCTTCCTTGTAACCGACTCTGTGTAACCCTAGCCCCCTCTAGTGTCTATATAAACCAGAGGGTTTAGTCCGTAGGACAACATACAATCATACCATAGGCTAGCTTCTAGGGTTTTGCCTCTACGATCTCATGGTAGATCAACTCTTCTAATACTCATATCATCAAGGTCAAACAAGTAGGACGTAGGGTATTACCTCCATCGAGAGGGCCCGAACCTGGGTAAACATCGTGTCCCTCGTCTCCTATTACCATCCGCCTTAAACGCACAGTTCGGGACCCCCTACCCGAGATCCGCCAGTTTTGACACCGATAGTGTCCATACCAACCGACCGTATAGACCTCTACACTACAAATGTCCCTGCTCATCTTCCCTACAAGGAACATACTGTACTACTATCATACTCCCTCCATTCCAAAATATAAGTCTTGGTAGAGATTTCCACTATGGTTCACATACAGATGTATCCAGATACATTTTAGAGTGTACATTCACTCATTTTGCTCCATATGTAGTCCATGGTGGAA
Source organism: Triticum aestivum (assembly GCF_018294505.1). Lineage (NCBI taxonomy): Eukaryota > Viridiplantae > Streptophyta > Magnoliopsida > Poales > Poaceae > Triticum > Triticum aestivum. Next base: position 98,179,177 of record NC_057809.1, read on the forward strand.
TCTATACAAAGACTTGTATTTAGGAACCAAGAGAGTACTTATTAAAGAACAACAGAAGAGGAACATGCTAAAGAAGATCAAGCAGATTTTGGATAATAAAATGTTCATTGCGCAGTGCCCACACATGATGAACCAGAGCGCATTAAGAAAGCAACTCCCTGTTGTCTCTCTATATGTGGTGCACATGCTTTTTCAAAAGTAAAGTAGGAACATTAGCTGACCAATTAAATGTTATCTATTTTAGTAATATCAGCATCATATCAGATTTGTACTTGAGCAACAAGTTTAGAATTATGAGTGGCCCGTTGTTTAGCTTGATGGATTCAGGAGCAGTGCTAAGCAGGTACGATGATGGTACTGAATATTAAGGCATGTTTGCATGCAAGTCGCATGACTTTTGTCATTTGGGTCAGTCAACCATTTCAGGCAGTTGGACGAAGATCCTACGTCTCATAACCCTTCTTCTTCCTCGCCTCTGATTCTTCCCATACAGAACACCGCACTGGCCGCCAGCCGGACCACCGGCCCCCATTGCTTGTGTTCCTCTGCCACCCCCACCCCCGCCCCCACCCGCGTCGAGTTTTCTTCGTTCGGCGAGGCCCCACCACCGCCCCCCAAGCAAAGTCCCCACCCGAGCCCCTTCGTTCGCACCGGCGAACTCCGGCGAGCTCTAAAAAATTAACTGACCCAATTTTGAAATTTAGTCTACTGTGATTTAACTAGTGTGGAATATAAAATGGGAAAATCATAAGCATTGGGAGTATAGTGTTGAGCGTGCCATGGCGGATCTGAAGGTGCAAACCGGACAAAGGCAACTTCGCAACCAATGTTTGCTTCAACTAGCAAGTAAGTGATGGACAAGAAGTCAAAGTAAAGCAGCGGCGATCTATTTTCTTGCTGCGATAAATAAATTGAGCAGATATGAAAGAGTACCGCCTCTGGTGCGGCGCCGTGTATGCATCTGCTGAGAATTTGACGGTGCTGCGGTAGCGATGGCTGTCGGCGGCGTGGAAGCAGATATAGGAGGGTAGACGGTGGCGGCGGGGCACAATGGACGAGACGGTCGTAGGAGCGGCACCGGGAAGGTGGACAACGGCGGGGATGAAGCGAGAGGACGGGATGCAAGGATCCCGGTCTGAAGCCGTGGATGAGTGAGGTCGACCTCTTGTAATGGACGACAGCGTCGGGGTATCAGCTCCGGCATGGTGGAGGAGGACGGCGGTAGATGGGGTGGCGGACGGAGGAGGCTGGTGTGGAGAGGGTGTTTTGGCGCCCACGAAGTACGAATGGGGAAATGGATGTGGAGAGGAAGGGGGAACCATGTCTTCAGGGTGCGCTTGTCTCAAATGCAAGGAAATTTACAAACTTAGCCCCCGTTTCAAATTTCCTACATCACAACAATATTAGTCGGTTGGGGATAGGGCAGTAATATCGCATACATCGAATATTTGCCGACGAGAGTTTGTTTTTAGTGCCCACCATGTATGAATCGGGGAGGGAGTCGATTTCGGCCGAGGACACACTGTGTTTTGGCGCCCACCGTGTATGAATCCGGGTGAGAGGCGGTTATGTCATGTTTGAGTGAAATTACAAAACCTACCCCTATCGCAACCTATAGAAATCGAGCAGATAGGCTCTGCATGGCAGGGATAGGCAGTATTAATTTCCATCTCACAGATTTTGGTTTTCGGCGGTTACTGCGAATTTCCCCGCTTCATTCAAATTTTGCAGAGTGCACGTTTACCGTGCCAACTCAATTCGAATCCCGTTTGTATTCTATTTTTTCGTGCAGGATCCATTTTCGATTGGAATATAATTCTATATACATCATTTTTTATATATACTTGCAAAAGCACAATAAAGAATTCTGCTCCTTTATATGTATAATATGAGTTACAAATACAATGATCTCAAAATCATAAGGTTGAATTCAAAAAATTAAACCAAATTATGTTCTACTAAAATGTATGGATCAGTAATATCTACATAATAAATAACATAGATGCGCGTGAATTCATATGAGTATGCATGTTTGATAGATCAATTTTGGTTCGAGTATGGATTACATGTATCATCATCTCGAATTGAAATATTTGAATCCCTTTTATGTTCACAACTTTCATGCCCATCTCTCTCGCATGCATGCTCCTTCATGTAGCTATCACTCTCTTTTCTCCAGCTCACCCGCACGCTCACTTCATGTTTCTCCTATCCTCGCAAACATGGTCTCTCGACGTCTCCCTTGAGAAGTGTCACACTCTCCCTATCATTATACATTACACAGTTTTCATTATCTCTCATGCCTCTACCGTTCTCTCGTATCACTAGGTACCTAAGCTTTCTTTTTCACCGCCACACACACAGTCTCCACTTGTCTTTCACTTTGTATTTCTCTCTATGGGATTCTCTCACACACCCTATATGTCTCTAGATATGAATCATACCACTAAAATTACTCTCTCACTCTCTCCTGTAGACACAACATTTGTTGCGGTCTCCTTTTCGTCTCCATCCCAGACTGACATTATTCATTTGTTACCGATCGGACAAACTCCCCCCCCCTCTCTCTCACAACTCCTGCTTCCACTCCCCTTCCCGACTACTGTCTCTCTCTCTCTCACACACACACACACAAAACTATCACTTTCGCACCCCCGACTCGTATTTCTGTCACAAACATTTATCGACTAGCCTCTAGATAGGCTTATACACCCGCACACTCGTGCTTCCACTATCACATACATGTCTCTCTCCCGCTCCTTATATCTATGTAGTTTTTTCTTCCCTTCTTGAGACGCGCCCTCTCGATCGTGCACACACACACTATAGCCTCATTTTAAGCTGATACCACTCGCACACACACTCTTTGTATCTTTTTCACACATGCACTCCATCCTCCTCCCCTCTCCCTCTCTCTCTCACACACATGGGCCTTTTGCAACAACTAGCAAGATGCCCATGCGTTGCACAGAACATGAAGATGCATTTGTATGAGTAGCTTATCTTGTGGGAGAAAAGGATGAACAAGGGAAGGCCTTATTTGCAAGTGTGGAGAGGGGTGTGGGTATCTTTTTGCAAAATTGCCATAGTTTCCTTCCTATCAGTCAGATATAGATCGAACGGCCTATATTGCAGGATGGCAGGCACACGATCATCATTGACTATGCTTTTTATAAGAGTAGGGATAAAAAACACAGTTTGTGATGATGGTGGGCCTGCCATCCTGCAATATAGGCCGTCCGATTTATATCTGACGGATAGGAACGAAACTACGGCAATTTACCCGCAATCCTCTCCATATTTGCAGATAAAGCCTTCCCTCGTTCATCCTTTTCTCCCACAAGATCTTGATGTTCCGTGCAACGCACGGGCATCTTGCTAGTAAGAGTAGAAATTAGACATATACCACTTCTTGAATCTTGAAACCAACAACATTCCTCCCTTATCTCATCAAAACCGCCAAAGAAATATATTTTGAGTGAAACATAACATTTTTTAGTGATATACGTATTTCAAAACTAGACTTTTTTTTCTATCAAATTGGTGAATATGTATTAATCTACTTTGTTCATGTGGCAACGCATTAGCACATTGCTAGTAGTTATTATAATTTTTTGGACACCAGACAAATGGTGGAGTACATATACAAAGAGAAGAGGTGCACGCACGCAGTCGGTCTCTCGTTGTCTCGCACACATGAGTGTTATGTAAAGGCAACGTTAACAAATAAACCCCAAAACCCTAGGTGCACAATTGCTGCATTCGCGGGTACCGGGTATGTGGTGGAGTGCAACTTTGTAGGAATAGTCAGCTCGCGTGATAATTTGATCCATAGGAGTTGATGGTCGGGACTACAGGTGAACGACTTGGAGGCGGTGGCTCTCCAGTTGCCACAGATCGAGTAGCTATGTTTAAAATATCATTTTTAGCGGGGTTAAGAGTTCCAGTTTTCAATGGCGCGTTATAAGTACTACATAGTTTTTAGAACGATTGCTATGGAGCGAAAATGGAATTCATAGTACTACGTACCTCCTTGGCGTATGGTTGTATGGGTTTATGTTGCGAGATGTTGAACCTGGTAATTCGAGGGCAAATACTATGGTTTAGATTTAGATGTTGGTTTTTAGTAATGAAAATCGGAAGGGGGAAACCCTTCTTTGATTAAAAAAATTTAACTACTACCTCCGTTCTGGTTTACTAGTCCCCATCGTATTTTGGGTCAAAGTTTGTCCACGAATTTTACTTGTAAAATGTGAATGGAAAACGATATTTTGTTATATGCAAACAAAAAAGGACTAGAGGGAGTGATTGCTCTGACACAGACGTGGCCTCTCATAGCGCAGGCATTGAACCGGCGCGCCGGCCAAGAGGGCCCCACTCGTTGCAGGCCCAGCTAAACACGCCTCCTCGCCGCATGCAACCGGCTTTAGACTGCCCCGCCTGCCTTCATTGAATCCGCGCGTGTGCCGGAAACACGTCCTTCCACGAGCCGGCTGACATTTTTGAACACAAAAAATGACCAAAATATAATTAATTACGCATGGTCTTGACTTGTTGTGCTCGCACTGGTAGCAGGAACTAGAGGTTTTTATTTATTGATAACTCTCCTCAATTTTTTTGGCTTTGAAGTGAATCATGGTTGTGGACATTATGTATGAATGTGGAGATATCTGTGAACATGAGTTTGATGTGGAAGTTCAACTTGGAATGTCGGGCTTGCGCGTGAACTATACCATTTCCAATGCTTCGTCTGCTATTGCTTGGAAAGTAATTGCTGTTATTACATGACACAAAAAAAATTGTGCCACATCAGTAGATGCACGGACATCACAATAGGCACGCTGACTGGATAAACATTTGAACCTAGCTACTATGAAGGAAATTTTGTATTGACAACCGTTTTAGATAGCAGGAGATGCCTAGCCTGCTCTGCCTCACAAAAAAATGTGTTTACCAATGCATGCATGAACACTAGTTACTCTAACCCCCTCTCTTCTTTAATTCTTTGCCACATCAGCATGTTTGCTATTCCCATGTGCATGAGGCTGGTTGTAATGGTGAGTATCATACACTAGTATCATGCATATGATACTAGTGTATGATACTACCTCCCTAATGCATAGTATCATATATTAGTATCATGTAGTATTCTATTCATTGCCATGCATGACACAAAGTAGCATAGCATTTATTATGATATTGTATCATGATATGATACTCCACCCTCTCTTTCTTCATTTAATGCTATGACACCTCATCAAAATTGCCTAGTTGGCATGGATAATACTAGCTATGATACTACCATTACGACCATCCTAATACCACCTAAGATACCACCATTATGGCCAGCCTTAATCATCGCATGCAATAATTTAGTGCACCTTGAAATATGAACATGTGTGGGCAGTTTATGTTTTTAATGACTTGAGACTATACCTAGCCCGGCATGCAAGATGAGACTTATTATGCACCGTTCTGCATACCTGTACGAAGCCTGTTCGTCTCCAAATCTTTTCCTCTCCATGTGTGGAAACAATATGCCTGCCAGACTCTCCTTCTCCCTCCGGCGGTCCCACCACTCCACCCCATGTGGAAAAAGTCTGCATGCATGACTCTCCTCCCCCCGCGCTTGTCCAATCCGTTGTGACCAGCAATATTTCCACCCCTTCCCTCCCCCGTAATTTACTCCAACAAATATGCCCACGTACTACCTCCTTTCCTGTTTATAGGGCTCAATTCAAAAATCTCACCAACCAAGGTAGATGATGAGTGGTGGAATAATTTTCATGGTTTGTAAAAGCACTCAATTAATGCGCTTGTTTTTCTCAAAGAATTGTGTTTACCAATGCATTAATTGCAATGCATGAAGGAAATATGCCCTAGAGGCAATAATAAAGTTATTATTTATTTCCTTATTTCATGATAAATATTTATTATTCATGCTAGAATTGTATTAACCGGAAACATAATACATGTGTGAATACATAGACAAACAGAGTGTCACTAGTATGCCTCTACTTGACTAGCTCATTAATCAAAGATGGTTATGTTTCCTAACCATAGACAAAGATTTGTTATTTGATTAAAGGGATCACATCATTAGTTGAATGATCTGATTGACTTGACCCATTCCGTTAGCTTAGCACTTGATCATTTAGTATGTTGCTATTGCTTTCTTCATGACTTATACATGTTCCTATGACTATGAGATTATGCAACTCCCGTTTGCCAGAGGAACACTTTGTGTGCTACCAAACGTCACAACGTAACTGGGTGATTATAAAGGAGCTCTATAGGTGTCTCCAAAGGTACATGTTGGGTTGGCGTATTTCGAGATTAGGATTTGTCACTCTGATTGTCGGAGAGGTATCTCTGGGCCCTCTCAGTAATGCACATCACATAAGCCTTGCAAGCATTACAACTAATGAGTTAGTTGTGAGATGATGTATTACGGAACGAGTAAAGAGACTTGCCGGTAACGAGATTGAACTAGGTATAGGATACCGACGATCGAATCTCGGGCAAGTAACATACCGATGACAAAGGGAACAACGTATGTTGTTATGCAGTCTGACCGATAAAGATCTTCGTAGAATATGTAGGAGCCAATATGAGCATCCGGTTCCGCTATTGGTTATTGACCGGAGACGTGTCTCGGTCATGTCTACATTGTTCTTGAACCTGTAGGGTCCGCACGCTCAAGGTTTCGATGACAGTTATATTATGAGTTTATGAGTTTTGATGTACCGAAGGAGTTCGGAGTCCCGGATGAGATCGGGGACATGATGAGGAGTCTCGAAATGGTCGAGACGTAAAGATCGATATATTGGACGACTATATTCGGACATCGCAAAGGTTCCGAGTGATTCGGGTATTTTTCAGAGTACCGGGGAGTTACGGGAATACGGGGAAGAGTATTGGGCCTTAATGGGCTTTAGTGGGAAGGAGCCAGGAGGTGGCGTGCACCCCTCCCAAGACCTGTCCGAATTGGACAAGGGGTTTGGGGCGCGGCCCCCCTCTCCCTTCCTTCTCCACTTCCCTCCTTTCCCCCCTTCTCCTAGTTGGACTAGGAAAGAAGGAGTCCTACTCCCGGTGGGAGTAGGACTCCCCTTGGCGCGACCTCCTCCTAGGGCCGGCCTCCTCCTCCCTTGCTCCTTTATATATGGGAGCAGGGGGCACCCTAGAGACACAAGTTGATCCACGTGATCATATTCTTAGCCGTGTGCGGTGCCCCCTTCCACCATAGTCCTCGATAATATTGTAGCGGTGCTTAGGCGAAGCCCTGCGACAGTAGTACATCAAGATCGTCACCACGCCGTCGTGCTGACGGAACTCTTCCCCGACACTTTGCTGGATCGGAGTCCGAGGATCTTCATCAAGCTGAACGTGTGCTAGAACTCAGAGGTGCCGTAGTTTCGGTGCTTGGTCGGTCGGGCCGTGAAGACGTACGACTACATCAACCAAGTTAACGCTTCCGTTGTCTATCTACAAGGGTATGTAGATCACACTCTCCCCCTCTCGTTGCTATGCATCACCATGATCTTGAGTGTGCATAGGATTTTTTTTGAAATTACTACGAAACCCAACAGTGGCATCTGAGCCTAGGTTTTATGTGTTGATGTTATATGCACGAGTAGAACACAAGTGAGTTGTGGGCGATATAAGTCATACTGCTTACCAGCATGTCATACTTTGGTTCGGCGGTATTGTTGGACGAAGCGGCCCGGACCGACTTTACGCGTACGCTTACGCGAGACCGGTTCTCCCGACGTGCTTTGCACAAAGGTGGCTAGCGGGTGACAGTTTCTCCAACTTTAGTTGAACCGAGTGTGGCTACGCCCGGTCCTTGCGAAGGTTAAAATAGCACCAACTTGACAAACTATCGTTGTGGTTTTGATGCGTAGGTAAGATTTTTTCTTGCTTAAGCCCGTAGCAGCCACGTAAAACTTGCAACAACAAAGTAGAGGACGTCTAACTTGTTTTTGCAGGGCATGTTGTGATGTGATATGGTCAAGACATGATGCTAAATTTTATTGTATGAGATGATCATGTTTTGTAACCGAGTTATCGGCAACTGGCAGGAGCCATATGGTTGTCGCTTTATTGTATGCAATGCAATCGCGCTGTAATGCTTTACTTTATCACTAAGCGGTAGCGATAATCGTGGAAGCATAAGATTGGCGAGACGACAATGATGCTACAATAGAGATCAAGGTGTCGCGCCGGTGACGATGGTGATCATGACGATGCTTCGGAGATGGAGATCACAAGCACAAGATGATGATGGCCATATCATATCACTTATATTGATTGCATGTGATGTTTATCTTTTATGCATCTTATCTTGCTTTGATTGATGGTAGCATTATAAGATGATCTCTCACTAATTATCAAGAAGTGTTCTCCCTGAGTATGCACCGTTGCGAAAGTTCTTCGTGCTGAGACACCACGTGATGATCGGGTGTGATAGGCTCTACGTTCAAATACAACGGGTGCAAAACAGTTGCACACGCGGAATACTCAGGTTATACTTGACGAGCCAAGCATATACAAATATGGCCTCGGAACACGGAGACCGAAAGGTCGAGCGTGAATGATATAGTAGATATGATCAACATTGTGATGTTCACCAATGAAACTACTCCATCTCACGTGATGATCGGACATGGTTTAGTTGATTTGGATCACGTAATCACTTAGAGGATTAGAGGGATGTCTATCTAAGTGGGAGTTCTTAAGTAATATGATTAATTGAACTTAAATTTATCATGAACTTAGTCCTGGTAGTATTTTGCAAATTATGTTGTAGATCAATAGCTCGCGTTGTTGCTTCCCTGTGTTTATTTTGATATGTTCCTAGAGAAAATTGTGTTGAAAGATGTTAGTAGCAATGATGCGGATTGGATCCGTGATCTGAGGTTTATCCTCATTGCTGCATAGAAGAATTATGTCCTTGATGCACCGCTAGGTGACGGACCTATTGCAGGAGCAGATGCAGACGTTATGAACGTTTGGCTAGCTCAATATGATGACTACTTGATAGTTTAGTGCACCATGCTTAATGGCTTAGAATCGGGACTTCAAAGACGTTTTGAATGTCATGGAGCATATGAGATGTTCCAGGAGTTGAAGTTAATATTTCAAGCAAATACCCGAGTAGAGAGATATGAAGTCTCCAACAAGTTCTATAGCTAAAAGATGGAGGAGAATCGCTCAACTAGTGAGCATGTGCCCAGATTGTCTGAGTACTACAATCGCTTGAATCAAGTGGGAGTCAATCTTCCAGATAAGATAGTGATTGACAGAATTCTCTAGTCACCATCACCAACTTAGTAGAACTTCGTGATGAACTATGATATGCAAGGGATAACGGAAAAGATTCCCAAGCTCTTCGTAATGCGGAAATTAACGAAGGTAGAAATCGAGAAAAACATCAAGTGTTGATGGTAGACAAGACCACTAGTTTCAAGAAAAGGGCAGAGGGAATAAGGGGAACTTCAAGAAGAACAGCAAGCAAGTTGCTGCTCAAGTGAAGAAGCCCAAGTCTGGTCCTAAGCCTGAGACTAAGTGTTTCTACTGCAAAGGGACTGGTCACTGGAAGCGGAACTACCCCAAGTGATTGGCAGATAAGAAGGATGGCAAAGTGAACATAAGTATATTTGATATACATGTTATTGATGTGTACTTTACTAGTGTTTATAGCAACCCCTCAGTATTTGATACTAGTTCAGTTGCTAAGATTAGTAACTCGAAACGGGAGATGCAGAATAAACAGAGACTAGTTAAGGGTGAAGTGACGATGTGTGGTTCCAAGATTGATATGATCATCATCGCACACTCCCTATACTTTTGGGATTAGTGTTGAACCTGAATAAGTGTTATTTGGTGTTTGCGTTAAGCATGAATATGATTTGATCATGTTTATTGTAATACGGTTATTCATTTAAGTAAGAGAATAAATTGTTGTTCTGTTTACATGAATAAAACCTTATATGGTTACACACCCAATGAAAATAGTTTGTTGGATCTCGATCGTAGTGATACACATAATCATAATATTGAAACCAAAAGATGCAAAGTTAATAATGATAGTGCAACTTATTTGTAGCACTGCCGTTTAGGTCATGTTGGTGTAGAAGCGCATGAAGAAACTCCATGCTGATGGGATTTTGGAATCACTTGATCATGAATCACTTGATGCTTGCGAACCATGCCTTATGGGCAAGATGACTAAGACTTCGTTCTCCAGAACAATGGAGCGAGCAACTGACTTATTGAAAATAATACATACTGATGTATGTGATCTGTTGAGTGTTGAGGCTCACGGCGGGTATCGTTATTTTCTGACCTTCACAGATGATTTGAGCAGATATGGGTATATCTACTTGATGAAACACAAGTCTGAAACATTTGAAAAGTTCAAAGAATTTCAGAGTGAAGTGGAGAATCATCGTAACAAAAATAAAAGGTTTCTATGATATGTTCGCAGAAGTAAAATATTTGAGTTACGAGTTTGGCCTTCAGTTAAAAACAATGTGAAATAGTTTCACTACTCACGCCACCTGGAACACCACAGCATAATGGTGTCTCCGAACGTCATAACCATGCTTTATTAGATATGGTGCGAACTATGATGTCTCTTACCAATCTACCACTATCATTTTGGGATTATGCATTAGAGACAGCTGCATTCACGTTAAATAGGGCACCATCTAAATCCGTTGAAACGACACTGTATGGTTTGGCAAGAAACCTAAGTTGTCGTTTCTTAAAGTTTGAGGTTGCAATGCTTATGTGAAAAAGTTTCAACCTGATAAGCTCAATCCCAAATCGGAGAAGTGCGTCTTCATAGGATACCCAAAAAGAAAATGTTGGGTACACCTTCTATCACAGATCCGAAGGCAAGATATTCGTTGCTTTAAATGGATCCTTTCTAGAGAAGAAATTTCTCTCGAAAGAAGTGAGTGGGAGGAAAGTAGAACTTGATGAGGTAACTGTACCTGCTCCCTTATTGGAAAGTAGTTCATCACAGAAATCTATTCTTGTGACTACTACACCAATTAGTAAGGAAGCTAATGATGATGATCATGTAACTTCAGATCAAGTCACTATCGAATCTCGTAGGTAAACCAGAGTGAGATCCGCACCAGAGTGGTACGGTAATCCTGTTCTGGAGGTTATGCTACTTGACCATGACGAACCTACGAACTATGAAGAAGCGACTGTGAGCCCAGATTCCGCAAAAATGGCTTGAGGCCATGAAATCTGAGATGGGATCCATGTATGAGAACAAAGTATGGACTTTGGTTGACTTTCCCGATGATCGGCAAGCAATTGAGAATAAATGGATCTTCAAGAGGAAGACGGACGCTGATAGTAGTGTTACTATCTACAAAGCTAGAATTGTCACAAAAGGTTTTCGACAAGTTCAAGGTGTTGACTACGATGAGAGTATCTCACTCGTATCTATGCTTAAGTCTGTCCGAATCATGTTAGCAATTGCCGCATTTTATGAAATCTGGCAAATGGATAAACAAAACTGCATTCCTTAATGGATTTATTAAAGAAGAGTTGTATGTGATGCAACAAAAAGGTTTTGTCAATCCTAAAGGTGCTAACAATATATGCAATCTCCAGCGATCCATTTATGGACTGGTGCAAGCATCTCGGAGTTGGAATATACGCTTTGATAAGTTGATCAAAGCATATAGTTTTATACAGACTTGCGGTGAAGCCTGTATTTACTAGAAAGTGAGTGGGAGCACTACAGCATTTCTGATAAGTATATGTGAATGACATATTGTTGATCAGAGATAATGTAGAATTATTCTGCAAAGCATAAAGGAGTGTTTGAAAGGAGTTTTTCAAAGAAAGACCTTGGTGAAGCTGCTTACATATTGAGCATCAAGATCTATAGAGATAGATCAAGACGCTTGATAAGTCTTTTTTCAATAAGTACAAACCTTGACAAGATTTTGAAGTAGTTCAAAATGGAGCAGTCAAAGAAAGAGTTCTTGCCTGTGTTACAAGGTATGAAATTGAGTAAGACTCAAAGCCCGACCACGGCAGAAGATAGAAACAGAATGAAAGTCATTCCCTATGCCTCAGCCATAGTTTCTATAAAGTATGCCATGCTGTACCAGATCTATTGTATACCCTACACTGATTTTGGCAAGGGAGTACAATAGTGATCTAGGAGTAGATCACTGGACAGCGGTCAAAATTATCCTTAGTGGAATAAGGATATGTTTCTCGATTATGGAGGTGACAAAAGGTTCGTCGTAAAGAGTTACGTCGATGCAAGTTTTGACACTGATCTAGATAACTTTAAGTCTCAATCTGGATACATATTGAAAGTGGGAGCAATTAGCTAGAGTAGCTCCGTGCAGAGCATTGTTGACATAGATATTTGCAAAATACATACGGATCTGAATAAGGCAGACCCGTTGACTAAGATTCTCTCACAAGCAAAACATGATCACACCTTAGTACTCTTTGGGTGTTAATCACATAGCGGTGTGAACTAGATTACTGAATCTAGTAAACCCTTTGGGTGTTGGTCACATGGCGATGTGAACTATGGGTGTTAATCACATGATGATGTGAACTATCGATGTTAATCACATGGTGATGTGATCTAGATTATTGACTCTAGTGCAAGTGGGAGACTGAAGGAAATATGCCCTAGAGGCAATAATAAAGTTATTATTTATTTCCTTATTTCATGATAAATATTTATTATTCATGCTAGAATTGTATTAACCGGAAACATAATACATGTGTGAATACATAGACAAACAGAGTGTCACTAGTATGCCTCTACTTGACTAGCTCATTAATCAAAGATGGTTATGTTTCCTAACCATAGACAAAGAGTTGTTATTTGATTAAAGGGATCACATCATTAGATGAATGATCTGAATGACTTGACTCATTCCGTTAGCTTAGCACTTGATCGTTTAGTATGTTGCTATTGCTTTCTTCATGACTTATACATGTTCCTATGACTATGAGATTATGCAACTCCCGTTTGCCAGAGGAACACTTTGTGTGCTACCAAACGTCACAACGTAACTAGGTGATTATAAAGGAGCTCTACAGGTGTCTCCAAAGGTACATGTTGGGTTGGCGTATTTCGAGATTAGGATTTGTCACTCCAATTATCGGAGAGGTATCTCTAGGCCCTCTCGGTAATGCACATCACATAAGCCTTGCAAGCATATTAGTTGTGAGATGATGTATTACGGAACGAGTAAAGAGACTTGCCGGTAACGAGATTGAACTAGGTATAGGATACCGACGATCGAATCTTGGGCAAGTAACATACCGATCACAAAGGGAACAACGTATGTTGTTATGCGGTCTGACCGATAAAGATCTTCGTAGAATATGTAGGAGCCAATATGAGCATCCAGGTTCCGCTATTGGTTATTGACCGGAGACGTGTCTCGGTCATGTCTACATTGTTCTCGAACCCGTAGGGTCCGCACGCTTAAGGTTTAGATGACAGTTATATTATGAGTTTATGAGTTTTGATGTACCGAAGGAGTTCGGAGTCCCGGATGAGATCGGGGACATGACGAGGAGTCTCGAAATGGTCGAGACGTAAAGATCGATATATTGGACGACTATATTCGGACATCGGAAAGGTTTCGAGTGATTCGGGTATTTTTCGGAGTACCAGGGAGTTACGGGAATACGGGGAAGAGTATTGGGCCTTAATGGGCTTTAGTGGGAAGGAGCCAGGAGGTGGCGCACGCCCCTCCCAAGCCCAGTCCGAATTGGACAAGGGGTTTGGGGAGCGGCCCCCCTCTCCCTTCCTTCTCCACTTCCCTCCTTTCCCCCCTTCTCCTAGTTGGACTAGGAAAGAAGGAGTCCTACTCCCGGTGGGAGTAGGACTCCCCTTGGCGCGCCCTCCTCCTAGGGCCGGCCTCCTCCTCCCTTGCTCCTTTATATATGGGGGCAGGGGGGCACCCTAGAGACACAAGTTGATCCACGTGATCATATTCTTAGCCGTGTGCGGTGCCCCCTTCCACCATAGTCCTCGATAATATTGTAGCGGTGCTTAGGCGAAGCCCTGCGACAGTAGTACATCAAGATCGTCACCACGCCGTCGTGCTGACGGAACTCTTCCCCGACACTTTGCTGGATCGGAGTACGGGGATCGTCATCGAGCTGAACGTGTGCTAGAACTCGGAGGTGCCGTAGTTTCGGTGCTTGATCGGTCGGGCCGTGAAGACGTACGACTACATCAACCAAGTTAACGCTTCCGTTGTTGATCTACAAGGGTACGTAGATCACACTCTCCCCCTCTCGTTGCTATGCATCACCATGATCTTGAGTGTGCGTAGGAAATTTTTTGAAATTACTACGAAACCCAACAATGCATGCATGCGTGATGTACATGCATTGGTCAAGTTTCTCATAATCCTTGCATGCAATGAATTAATGCACCTTGAAATCTGAGCATGTGATGGGAGTAGTCGTTTCGTTAATCATGCAACATATCTTCCGGGACACTGCTTCAGTTACTTAACTGCAGGTGCATTGGGTCACTGACATATGGGCCCAACAGGGGTCTGGCCCACATGTCAGTGACGCAACTGGACCTGCAGTTAAGTCAGTGCAGCTCAGTCCATATCTTACGTAGGTGTGCCATTGCTCGCTCTAAATATTGCGCCTCCCACGACATCGCTATCTCCTCCCTCTCACATTCACATTCATCGCTATCTCCTCCCTCTCCCTCTCACGTTGACCACCATGTCATCACCCCTCCCAAGCCCTAGGCGGCCCTCGCTGCACTGCGCGGACGGTCACGCATCGTCGTTCCGTTCCTCGCCGCCACTAGTCGAGGAGGACACGTCGGTGTTCCGCTCCTTGCCGCGACGCGTCGAGGTTGACGCGTCGCCGTTCCGTTCCTCGCCGCCACTAGTTGAGGAGGATGCGTCGGTTTTCCGCTCCTCGTCGCGACGCATCGGTGTTCCCAATCTCGCCAGCACGTGCGTCAGAGGACGCGTCGGCTCCCTGCTATGAGGAGAATGTCGCGCCGTCCACCGAGCCCCCAGCCTTGAGGAGCTTTGGAAAGAAATGGATGTCGCCTTGTGGGAGGCTTTGCCTCCAGCAGAGCGCGCCAAAATAGAGGCAGAGAAAAAGGCCGAGGAAGAGAAGCGCACCGCGGAACAAGCTGGCAGGCCTATGTCGCGTCCAAGAGAGTTAGGCAATTGGCTCTTTGGCAGAAGGCTCGTGCGAGGGCAGTGATGGTGGCGGAGGACGCCCGTGCCAAAGCCCTGAGTGTAGTCGGGCCCGAGCACCTCATCTACGCTTGGCGGTACGTGGATCGGGTGCACGCTTCCAGTGAGGAGGAGTACCTGTTGGCGCCGGATCACCACATCGGTGAGATCGCGCTCGCCCGCCGGCAAGCCGCAAATCAGCACCTCGCGAGTTGCGAGGCTGAGGAAGAGCCGTTGTGTCGGTGCGTTGGGAAACGGCTGTGCACCAGGGCACTCGTGGCGCGCCGCAAGCGCTCCTGCGAGCGCCGTGGCTTTTAGTAGGAGTATAATTTTTGTTTCGTAAGGCGATCTCATTAGTTTTGGGACGCAAATGATAAGTCCCAAACGTTCAGGAATTATTAGCGTCCTTAATTAAGTATGTAAAAGGGATAGTTTGGAAACCTTGTGTATTCGTACGAATTTTGTAAGACATGCATATAGCACAAACTTTACTATATACTATCGCGCTACACGTCTCTCTCTATATATGCTTGCAGACTGTGCTACTCCCTCCGTCCAGGTCAATAGGTCATCTTTGGTTGTGCACCGTGACCAAGAAGGAGGGAAGACTTATACACCTACACGGAGGGAGTACTACTATTACTTATGTACTTGCAAATGCACGTTTTAACATTACGATGCGGTTTTTGTAAAAGTAGAAAAACAGCACTAGTCAAGCTTGTGGAACGATTCAATGCAAAACAAATGCAAAAATGCTCGTTTGCTTGTTTACTTTTAGCTTCCTCCTCTTTGGTTATTTCTCTGTCGTACTTTGTACGGAGTATCTCACTTGTCGGAAAGGCATGCAAATTCCCAAACCGCTTCCTACACCCTGTATCAATTTTTTTCCTAACAAGTTGTGCCATGCAATTGGAATTCCAACTTGAGTACTACTACTAGTAGGAGTACCAGGGGCCAGTTCTTTTAGGCTTCTAGATTAGTGATCCCATAACTACTACCTCCATCCTGGTTTATTGGTCCCCATTGTAATCTGTGTCAAATTTTGATCATAAATTTAACTAATGAAATGTTATCTTTCGTCAAAATTTAGCACAAATTACAATGGTGAGGAATAAACCAGAACGGAGGTACTACAAGTAGTAGTTTAGAAGCCCAAATAAATGAGTGAGGTGCCTTAAAGTTACTCTCCACTGTGACTAGTCTTATGGGAAAAGCTGGGGAAGCCGCCAAAAGAATTGGCCCTAGGAGTAGTAGCTAGGGATACTAGGAGTAGTAGCTAGGGATCGAGTGTGCGAGATGAACCAGAGAAATCTAGGCCTACCCGAATTGTTTATTGCAGGATGTCGCATTTGTGCACTACAAGGTTGGGCCACGTAGATAGAAGGACGTTTTTCGGCCATGGACTGATGGACCTGCAGAGCAGCAAACCGTAGTCACGCCATACTTTCGGTCATGTACTCCCATCTCCATCCTTCTCCTAGAGCGTATCAAAGTACTGGTAGCTTTGCATCCCGTCCGTCCATGAAATAGCATTTTTTAGGGAATACGACATGTATATGATAGTACAATGGTTAAGTCATCTATCACACTGCACAAATACATGAGATGGACAAAAATTTATCTTACCAAGTTTTGTAACCATGAAAATATTTTTCTTCGAAGAAAAAATGTGACTAGGACATTTTGATTAGTGAAATTAGGATAGCTGTCATGATAACTTTACATACAAACAGAACAGAATTTTTGATTTGTTAGACTTTTCAAGGACTTCTTTTTTGAAGAAAAAAATCAGCGTGGGAGATTTGTTTTTACAAATTGAACTTTGCATGTGCTATGCACGTACCCACGTACTAGTAATATACTAGTTGTGGTTGTGAAATCGAATAGTATTGCGCCTTCCAGTGCACGCCCGGTTGAACACGCCTCATCACCTCCATCAAACCCCTCCGTTAAACCCGCATGCAAACCGAGAAACCTACTCCGGCCCACGGGAGGGATTTTGTCGGTTGCCGTTGGAGAATAATAGAGTCACGTCCAGTCCATTTGAGTTAATTGCGTGTATGATTCTCCCTCTATAGAAAGTTAATGGCATCCTTAATCTTGTATTCTAAGTACTCTGTGGGTTCCACTATTAGTACAGTGTACATGACTTGCAGGCTGGCTACAGATTCATACAGAAAGTTAAAAAGAAACAAATCCATCCTTAATCCTGTATTCTAAGTACTCTGTGGGTTCCACTGCCAATACAGTAGCGAAAGAAGTATAGTATATATTAAAAAATATATAAAAAGCTAAAGTTTAGGACAGAATTCGAACTCAGGTCATCGCGGTGCGAGCATCCGGCCTGAACCAGTACACTAGGTGTTGGTTGCGGAGAATGCAAGAGATAAATCTTTATAACAATGAGCCCATCCATTGCAACGGATCCAAAGTAGAATAATACATATTCACAAATTTGAAAGAAAATAGTTTAATTTTGATATATGTATCACTAAAAATATCTTATGTTTCACTCCAAATAGTTTACTTTTGATATAACAATGATTGGACTAGTACTGTGATCACTCAAGCAAGTTGTCTGACTTCGGTATGACCCTACGCTGCTCGTATGTGTCTTGTAAGTCAAGCGGCATGCTGTAGTCATCATCACCTATCCACTTCCCGCAGTACATATTCGCTTCTCCATCTTTGTCCGCTCTTCCATCCCCGCTAAGGCACGTCCCCCTCATCCAATCTTCCGTCCCCGCTAAGGCGCCCCCCTCATCCGAAACCCAAGCACTAACAATGGTAGAACCGAGCAGCGTCCGCCGAAAGAGTGGCTGGAATTCGCTCCCCACAGAGGTAATCAAGCTCATTGTTTCGCGTGTGGACAATCTCAGTACAATGCCGCTCGCCGCGTGCTCGTCGGGGCTATACCATTTACTCAAAGCCCTCAGGCCGGAGCTTTTTAAGCCAGCTCCTTGCTTGCAGATGTCCCCTGATCTTCAGAAACGACATGTCACGCAGCATAACGATCGTAGGGTGCCAAGCACCAACCCCCTTGACTGCGATCCGATCCTCGTCACCCTCAACTACATTAACGGTATGTACTGGGTCGACATGAACACGTCTTTGATGGTGCTCGTCGACTGTCGCGGCAGCTGGATGCTCACGGAGGTCTACACCCGGCGATTGATCCCCCTTCCTTCGATTAACACTGCACTGCTTTGGCACCGCGGCCTAGAATACTTGGAATCTTACAGTAGGCAACATGATACCAAGTTTGATTTTCTCAAGGTTGTAATCTGCCAAGTGCCCACAAGTTCTGCGAATTATAAAGACTTCAGGATAATTGCGTTCTTCAACCGCGGTCTCGCCTATCTGATAGGCCACTGCGGTAAGTGGATAAATCTAGATGTCCATCGCAGGATCATAAATCCTCCATGGTTCTCTGATTCCATTAACACAAGGGCTTCATTTACGCTGTCGACTCCTGAT
Organism: Triticum aestivum; assembly: GCF_018294505.1. Taxonomy (NCBI): domain Eukaryota; kingdom Viridiplantae; phylum Streptophyta; class Magnoliopsida; order Poales; family Poaceae; genus Triticum; species Triticum aestivum. The sequence goes on from NC_057809.1 coordinate 98,197,884, forward strand.
GTCTACTACACAACCTTCTTATTGTAGACGTTGTTGGGCCTCCAAGTGCAGAGGTTTGTAGGACAGTAGCAAATATCCCTCAAGTGCATGACCTAAGGTTTATAAATCCATGGGAGGCGTAGGATGAAGATGGTCTCTCTCAAACAACCCTGCAACCAAATAATAAAGAGTCTCTTGTGTCCCCAACACACCCAATACAATGGTAAATTGTATAGGTGCACTAGTTCAGCGAAGAGATGGTGATACAAGTGCAATATGGATGGTAGATATAGGTTTTTGTAATCTGAAAATATAAAAACAGCAAGGTAACTAATGATAAAAGTGAGCGCAAACGGTATTGCAATGCGTGGAAATAAGGCCTAGGGTTCATACTTTCACTAGAGCAAGTCCTCTCAACAATAATAACATAATTGGATCATATAACTATCCCTCAACATGCAACAAAGAGTCACTCCAAAGTCACTAATTGCGGAGAACAAACGAAGAGATTATTGTAGGGTACGAAACCACCTCAAAGTTATACTTTCTGATCAATCTATTCAAGAGTCCGTAGTAAAATAACATGAAGCTATTCTTTCCGTTCAATCTATCCTAGATTTCATACTAGAATAACACCTTAAGACACAAATCAACCAAAACCCTAATGTCACCTGGATACTCCAATGTCACCTCAAGTATCCGTGGGTATACGATATGAATCACACAATCTCATATTCGTCTATTCAACCAACACAAAGAACTTCAAAGAGTGCCCCAAAGTTTCTACCGGAGAGTCAAGACGAAAACGTGTGCCAAACCCTATGCATAGGTTCATGGGCGGAACCCGCAAGTTGATCACCAAAACATACATCAAGTGAATCAATAGAATACCCCATTGTCACCACGGGTATCCCACGCAATACATACATCAAGTGTTCTCAAATCCTTAAAGACTCAATCCGATAAGATAACTTCGAAGGGAAAACTCAATCCATTACAAGAGAGTAGAGGGGGAGAAACATCATAAGATCCAACTATAATAGCAAAGCTCGCGATACATCAAGATTGTACCACCTCAAGAACACGAAAGAGAGAGATCAAACACATAGCTACTGGTACATACCCTCAGCCCCGAGGGTGGACTACTCCCTCCTCGTCATGGAGAGCGCCGGGATGATGAAGATGGCCACCGGAGAGGGATTCCCCCTCCGGTAGGGTGCAGGAACGGGTCTAGATTGGTTTTCGGTGGCTACGGAAGCTTCTGGCGGCGGAACTCCCGATCTATTCTGCTCCCCGAAGTTTTTAGGGTATATGGATATATATAGGAGGAAGAAGTACGTCGGTGGATCTCCGAGCTGTCCACGAGGCAGGGGGTGCACCCAGGGGGGCGGGCATGCCCCCCACCCTCGTGGGTAGCTTAAGACTCTTCTAGTCCATCTCTGATACTCCATGGGCTTCTTCTAGTACAAAAAAAAGTTCCGTGAAGTTTCAGGTCAATTGGACTCCATTTGATTTTCCTTTTCTGCGATACTCTAAAACAAGAAAAAAACAAAAATTGGCACTGGGCTCCAGGTTAATAGGTTAGTCCCAAAAATCATATAAAATAGCACATAAATGCGTATAAAACATCCAAGGTTGATAATATAATAGCATGGAACAATCAAAAATTATAGATACGTTGGAGACGTATCAAGCATCCCCAAGCTTAACTCCTGCTCATCCTCGAGTAGGTAAATGATAAAAACAAATTTTTTGATGCGGAATGCTACTTAGTATAATTTTTTAATGTAACCCTCTTAATTGTGGTATGAATATTCAGATCCGAAAGATTCAAGATAAAAGTTTAATATTGACATAAAAGCAATAATACTTCAAGCATACTAACTAAGCAATTATGTCTTCTCAAAATAACATGGCCAAAGAAAGTTCATCCCTACCAAATCATATAGTTTAGTCATGCTCCATTTTCGTCACACAAGAATTCTCTCATCATGCACAACCCCGATGACAAGCCAAGCAATTGTTTCATACTTTAGTAATCTCAAACTTTTTCAACCTTCGCGCAATACATGAGCCTGAGCCATGGATATAGCACTATGGGTGGAATAGAATATAATGATGGGGGTTATGTGGAGAAGACAAAAAAGGATAAAGTCTCACATCAACGCAGCTAATCAACGGGCTATGGAGATGCCCATCGATTGTGTTAATGCAAGGAGTAGGGATTGCCATGCAACGGATGCACTAGAGCTATAAATGCATGAAAGCTCAACAAAAGAACTAAGTGGATGTGCATCCAACTTGATTTCTCACGAAGACCTAGGGCATTTGAGGAAGCCCATTGTTGGAATATACAAGCCAAGTTCTATAATGAAAAATTCCCACTAGTATATAAAAGTGACAAAACAAGACTCTCTATCATTAAAATCATGGTGCTACTTTGAAGCACAAGTGTGGAAAAAGGATAGTAGCATTGTCCCTTTTTATTTTCTTTTTTTTTTGGCCTTCCTTTTTTTGGCCTTTCTCTTTTTTTGGGGACAATACTCTATGAATGATGATCATCACACTTCTATTTATTTACAACTCAATGATTACAACTCGATACTAGAACAAAGTATGACTCTATAAGAATGCCTCCGGCGGTATACCGGGATAGCAATGAATCAAGAGTGACATGTATGAAAAATTATGAATGGTGGCTTTGCAACAAATACGATGTCAACTATATGATTATGCAAAGCAATATGACAATGATGAACGTGTCATGATAAACGGAACGGTGGAAAGTTGCATGGCAATATATCTCAGAATGGCTATGGAAATGCCATAATAGGTAGATATGGTGGCTAGCAAGATATAAGGAGGTTTATGTGTGAAAGAGCGTATCATATCACGGGGTTTGGATGCACCGGCGAAGTTTGCACCAACTCTCAATGTGAGAAAGGGCAATGCACGATACCGAAGAGGCTAGCAATGATGGAAGGGTAAGAGTGCGTATAATCCATGGACTCAACATTAGTCATAAAGAACCCATATACTTATAGAAAAAATATACAAGTCATCAAAAACCAAGCACTACACTCATGCTCCTAGGGGGATAGATTGGTAGGAAAAGACCATCGCTCGTCCCCGACCGCTACTCATACGGAAGACAATCAAAGAACACCTCATGTTTCAAAAATTTTACATAAACGTTTACCATACGTGCACGCTACGGGACATGCAAACTTCAACACAAGTATTTCTCAATTTCACAACTACTCAACTAGCACAACTTTAATATCACTACCTCCATATCTCAAAACAATCATCAATCATCAAACTTCTCTTAGTATTCAGCACACTTGTTGGGGATATTACTACTGGAGGTAAACCGGCGGCACACAGGTGCGGAGACGTCGCGAGGAAGAAGAAGGGATGAAAGGATAGCGGAAAGAAAAGAAAGGGGTCCTCTGCCCCTATTTATAAGGTGAGGCGATAAAACGGCAAGTGCGGGAATTGAGGAGCCCAAAAATGGGTAAATTAATAAAGGTGTCGCCTCGGTGGTTGAATATACATTAAAAGAAGGTAATCTTTAGAATCAATAGATAGATGACGTCAGGGCGGTTTATCATCATCGTGAAGTATGACGTCACGGCGGTTTACATGTTCAAGGTGAAGATATGAGGGAGGAATTTTTCTAAGTGTTGAAGATTGACATGAACAAGTTCAAACCAATTTGGGCCTAATGTTGGGGATATTACTACTGGAGGTAAACCGGCCTTGTGTAGCCAGGTTAACTCCTTGAAGATTAGAAGCCCATGAAGATGCAAGGATGCTGGTGCTTCATGAAGGCCCAAGGCCCAAAGGCTGGTTAAAGCCTGTAAATGTAAACCGACCAAGTCGTGTAACTTGTATTGTAAGATAGGAAAGATAGAGACCGAACCGGACACGTTTATGATCCGGCTCTGTAACCCGGCGGGCGTCAACCTATGTATATAAAGGGACGACCCGGCAGCAGTTTAGGGACAGACAACAACTTGAGAGCCAGACAAAGCGGATTCGCTCCCTGGCCTTCAAAACCCTAGCAATACCAATCACAAGTAGACGTAGGCTTTTACCTTCCTTGAAGGGGCCGAACTAGTATAAAACTCCACGTGTCCCCTTGTCCGGTTTAACCCCTTTAAGCTAACCCGTAGCGATGGCTCCACTACTAAGTCCTTTCACAAGGACATCTGCCGTGACAAACCCACGACAACACTCATAAGAAAGTTTTTTACTAGTCTCGAATACTTAGCATATTAGGATTAATTTCCCAATTTAAGAAAATTACCATGTTGTTTAAGACTCTCAAAATAATATAAGTGAAGCATGAGAGAATAATAGGTTCTATAAAACAAATCCACTGCCATGCTCTAAAAGATATAAGTGAAGCACTAGAGCAAAAACTATATAGCTCAATAAGATATAAGTGAAGTGCGTAGAGTATTATAATAAATTCCGAATCATGTGTGTTTCTCTCAAAATGTGTGTACAGCAAAGATGATTTTGGTAAAATAAAGAATAAGGACTCAAATAATAAAAGACGCTCCAAGCAAAACACATATCATGTGGTGAATAAAAATATAGCTCCAAGTAAAGTTACCGATGGAAGTAGACGAAAGAGGGGTTGCCTTCCGGGGCATCCCCAAGCTTTGGCTTTTTGGTGTCCTTAGATTATCTTGGGGTGCCGTGGTAATCCCCAAGCTTAGGCTCTTGCCACTCTTTGTTCCATAATCCATCAAATCTTTTACCCAAAACTTGAAAACTTCACAACACAAAACTTAACAGAAAATCTCGTGGCCTCCGTTAGAGAAAGAAAAAAAACACCACTTCAAGGTACTGTAATGAACTCATTATTTATTTATATTGTTGTTAAACCTAATGTATTCCAACTTCTATATGGTTTATAAACTATTTTACTAGCCATAGATTCATCAAAATAAGCAAACAACACACGAAAAACAGAACAGTTTGTAGTAATCTGTAGCTAACGCAAGTTCTGGAACTCCAAAAATTGTAAAATAAATTGCTGGACGTTGGGAATTTATCTTTTAATCATATGAAAAAATAATTAACTAAATAGCACTCTCCAGTAAAATATGGTAGCAATTCTCGTAAGCGCTAAAGTTTCTGTTTTTTACAGCAAGATCGCAAAGACTTTCCCCAAGTCTTCCCAAAGGTTCTACTTGGCACAAACACTAATTAAAACATAAAAAACACAATCATAACATAGGATATATGAATTTTTTATTACTAAACTGGAGCAAAATGCAAGGAATGAAAATAAAAATTGGGTTGCCTCCCAACAAGCGCTAACGTTTAACGCCCCTAGCTAGGCACGATGATTTCAATGATGCTCTCACATAAAAGATAAGAATTGAAACATAAAGAGAGCATCATAAAGAATAGGACTAGCACATTTAAGTCTAACCCACTTCCTATGCATAGGGATTTTTTGAGCAAACAACTTGTGGGAACAAGAATAATTGCATAGGATGGTAAAACAAGCATAACTTCAAAATTTTAAGCACATAGAGAGGAAACTTGATATTATTGAAATTCCTACAAGCATATATTCCTCCCTCATAATAATTTTCAGTAGCATCATGAATGAATTCAACAATATAACCAGCACCTAAAACATTATTTTCATGATCTACAAGCATATAAAATTTACTACTCTCCACATAGGCAACATTCTTCTCATTCGAAATAGTGGGAGTAAACTCAATAGAATAATTATCATGTGAGGCATAATCCAATTGAAAACTAAAATCATGATGACAAGTTTCATGGTTATCATAAATCTTTATATCATACATATCATCACAATAATCATCATAGGTAGCAATTTTGTTCTCATAATCAATTGGAACCTCTTCCGAAATAGTGGATTCATCACAAAATAAAGTCATGACCTCTCCAAATCCACTTTCATCAATATAATCATCATAAATAGGAGGCATGCTTTCATCATAATAAATTTTCTCATCACAACTTGGGGGACAAAAAATTTCATCTTCATCAAACATAGCTTCCCCAAGCTTGTGGCTTTGCATATCATTAGCATCATGGATATAAAAGGAATTCATACTAACAATATTGCAATCATGCTCATCATCCAAATATTTAGTGCCAAACATTCTAATGCATTCTTCTTGTAGCACTTGAGCACAATTATCGGAATACTTATTTTTATGATAGATATTAAAAAATATGAAGCATATGAGGCAATCTTAATTCCATTTTTTGTAGTTTTATTTTATAAACTAAACTAGTGATAAAACAAGAAACAAAAAGATTTGATTGCGAGATCTAAAGATATACCTTCAAGCACTAACCTCTCCGGCAACGGCGCCAGAAAAGATCTTGATGTCTACTACACAACCTTCTTCTTGTAGACGTTGTTGGGCCTCCAAGTGCAGAGGTTTGTAGGACAGTAGCAAATTTCCCTCAAGTGGATGACCTAAGGTTTATCAATCCATCGGAGGCATAGGATGAAGATGGTCTCTCTCAAACAACCCTGCAACCAAATAATAAAGAGTCTCTAGTGTCCCCAACACACCCAATACAATGGTAAATGGTATAGGTGCACTAGTTCGGCGAAGAGATGGTGATATAAGTGCAATATGGATGGTAGATATAGGTTTTTGTAATCTGAAAATATAAAAACAGCAAGGTAACTAATGATAAAAGTGAACGTAAACGGTATTGCAATGTGCGGAAATAAGGCCTAGGGTTCATACTTTCACTAGCGCAAGTCCTCTCAACAATAATAACATAATTGGATCATATAACTATCCCTCGACATGCAACAAAGAGTCACTCCAAAGTCACTAATAGTGGAGAACGAACAAAGAGATTATTGTAGGGTACGAAATCACCTCAAAGTAATCCTTTCTGATCGATCTATTCAAGACTCCATAGTAAAATAACATGAAGCTATTCTTTCCATTCAATCTATCCTAGAGTTTGTACTAGAATAACACCTTAAGACAACAACCAACCAAAACCCTAATGTCACCTAGATACTCCAATGTCACCTCAAGTATCCGTGGGTATGATTATACGATATGCATCACACAATCTCAGATTCATCTATTCAACCAACACAAAGAACTTCAAAGAGTTCCCCAAAGTTTCTACCGGAGAGTCAAGACGAAAACGTGTGCCAACCCCTATGCATAGGTTCATGGGCGAACCCGCAAGTTGATCACCGAAACATACATCAAGTGAATCAATAGAATACCCCATTGTCACCACAGGTATCCCACGCAAGACATACATCAAGTGTTCTCAAATCCTTAAAGACTCAATCCAATAAGATAACTTCGAAGGGAAAACTCAATCCATTACAAGAGTGTAGAGGGGGAGGAAAATCATAAGATCCAATTATAATAGCAAAGGTCGTGATACATCAAGATCTTACCACCTCAAGAACACAAGGGAGAGAGATCAAACACATAGCTACTGGTACAAACTCTCAGCCCCGAGGGTGGACTACTCCCTCCTCGTCATGGAGAGCGCCGAGATGATGAAGATGGCCATCGGAGAGGGATTCCCCCCCTCCGGCGGGGTGCCAGAACGGGTCTAGATTGGTTTTCGGTGGCTACGGAGGCTTCTGGCGGCGGAACTCCTGATCTATTCTGCTCCCCGAAGTTTTTAGGGTATATGGACATATATAGGAGGAAGAAGTACGTCGGTGGATCTCCGGGTTGTCCACGAGGCAGGGGGCGTGCCCCCCACCCTCGTGGGCAGCCCGGAACTCTTCTGGTCCATCTTCGATACTCCATGGGCTTCTTCTGGTCCAAAAATAAGTTCCGTGAAGTTTCAGGTCAATTGGACTCCATTTGATTTTCCCTTTCTGCGATACTCTAAAACAAGGAAAAAACAAAAACTGGCACTAGGCTCTAGCTTAATAGGTTAGTCCCAAAAATCATATAAAATAGCATATTAAATGCATATAAAACATCCAAGGTTGATAATATAATAGCATGGAACAATAAAAAATTATAGATACGTTGGAGACGTATCAACTCCTTCTATGGCTAGACGTATTGCTGGCCTACTCCAGTCATCGCTACAAACGGATGTTACGGCAGTATGTTACATTCCTATGATGTCATGATGGCTTGCTTATATTACTGTCAACATTTACTAAAAAAATATTCATGCTCATAACATGTTGTTCTTATGATTGACTACATCAAGAGCCCTTTTTTATTCGACTACAACTTTTTTTGAGGTTTATTTGACTCCAACTTGATATGATGTTGTAGGCCACCTGGTGTCCTCACCCTTCCTAATCCAAGAACCTTTCAAATAAAAGAGGCATGGCAGTTGCAGGTGGTTCCTGGCTCGATCAGACGACGGCGAACGATTGATGATCGTTCGCACGTACAGGACGTGTTGTTTCGCGGAATACAATCACAGTCACTGCAAGGTCTTTGAGCAGGATACCAGCTTCTCTAGGCCTTTAGGAATTTTTGACTAGAGGTTGGTAAGTAGCCTTGGTACATGCTCTCTGTTTGTCGGACTGAATTATCCGATTAACCAGGAGATAACCGACGGCAAGGATCATGATGGCAGCGCGGTTTCGTTCATCAGGCAAAACTGTGTGTACACAGTGTACCATGCATCTCTGCATGCACCATACCCTGATATGTGCTGCCATGCTCTAGAGCCTAAAGTAGGAGAGAGGGTCGCAAGTATCAGACTTCGACCTACTGGCTAGAGTTTCCCCCATCAAGCACCCATCTGGTTCAAGCCGTCAGCCAATCTCCACATCTTAATAAATAGTTATGTCTAACTGAGCCAGTTAGTTAGATGTGTATACTTGGTGTAGCAAGATCTTTATTTAGTTTGATGCATACACTTGTTCCTTTTTGGTATCCCTTTTGTAATGATAGATGATGTTTGGTTTCAAAGAGAGAGCTGCGTCTTCACTCTTCTAGCCTGCTTACTGCTTCTATTGCACCCCCAACCCTGGTTGTTGCTGCTGCTGTTTTCAATGTACAATCAGTAGTATATTTTGTCTGTTGGTTGAATAAATGTGTTGTTAGAACGATAAACACAACGTTTTGGAAGTTGTTGCATGGTTCGATCCTTTAGTGCCCCGTACCATACGTAGCGCATACTATTTTTCGTACGGAACACATTTTCCACTTGTTGATAACATGCAGCCCACTGATGAAGGCCCAATAGAGAAGCCCATAATTAACTACAAGGGAGGCTCTCACATGAATCCGTCCCAGGTACATGCTCATGGTCCCCTAAACATAAATAAGTAAATAAATAAATAAAGCCAAATGCTCCTGCACCAGTTCTTTAAATTCACAATTTAATAGGAGGATATTATTTCCTATGATAGTGTCGTTACATTCAGTCAAAATTATTCTTCGGCAAAGATAGCAACCAGTCTTCTTTCTCCCAGCATTTTCTTCCTGCAACCAGCGAACCCATGCAAATCGTAGTCAACGTCATAAATAGATCCGGCCCATTTTTATTTTTCAATAAGAATGTCCAACCCAGTCCAGCACATTGGCGACAGCACTTTATCCTCCGCCTTGGTGCGCTTGCCGCGGCGCCGCCGTCTGGCCCTGTCAACATAGTTTTTTTGAAACGGTCCCTGTCAACATAGTGAATCGGGAGAGGACTGTAGTTGTGAGTATGACAGCACGGACCCACCAGGTCCACTCCTGAACACAAGCAAGCGCCTCTTTTACTACTCAGATGAACGCCGCGTTTTTTACTCTAATCCACCCTGCTGATATCTGGGACCCACATCATTTTCAACATATAGTCAAACGACATAATTGCACAACTTTTTTAGTAGTAATTCGGAGGAGCAGGCTATAAACTGGGTTGTGCGGTCTTTGTGGCCCGTCTAACAACTTGACTAGCCCAGCAGTTTTTTCTTTGGGAAAATAGGTAGCCCAGTATTTCTTTTTGAAGAATACCCAAGCTAGGCCTATTTGTTTTCTCCGACTTACTGGGCTGCAAATATTTCAAGATGAGGAGGGGTGCATTTCATCATGGCCAAAGAGTATGGTCATTGTCTGTTAAAAGTAATATGAAAAGGGGTTGAAAAATCCAAAAAAAATTATAGCAAATGGGATATTAGTTTCTTTTTTTGTTTTTGTTCTTCACTGATATCTTATACTCCCTCCGTCCCAAAATTCTTGTCTTAGATTAGTATAAATAAGGATGTATCTAATACCAAAACATGACCTGATACATCCGTATTTAGACAAATCTAAGACAAGAATTTTGGGACGGAGGGAGTATTTCATTGCATTTAACATGACATAGTACTAATTTATTTTTAAATTTGTTTTAGTATGGCTACTAATTTTTGGATTAAGAATGTTTTTTTTCCTCCGCAAAAATTTGCGAATTTTCAAAATTTCCCACATATTTAGTTAATTTTTTAACCCCGGTACTGACCAGAAAATGGGCAGTAATTCTAAAAATGGAAAACGGGCTACAATAAATTCCATATGAATTAGAAAATGAGTAAAAATTATAAAAATAATAGCAAATGGGTTGTACACGCCACATATTTCGAGGTTGACTTGTTTACGCAAGGCTTTGTCAGTCAACACATGATTCTAGCAGCAGTGACTGTTGGATGTCCATCCAACGGCCGACGTGCTTCTTCAATCTCTGATCTTCCTGCTCCAGTCGCCTAAAATAGCGCCAGCGGGACTGCTTGCTGCCTCCTCTTGTGGCCCGCTGTGATGCCGCACAAGCTTCCCTGGCCCACCCAACTACCTCCGCTGGGCTGGCCGCACGCAATCAACTGCCTCCTTATTACGCGAAAAAATGATTCCTCCCAGTGACATCTGGGACGCACTGGTTGGGAGGCTGACCTATGGGCCTACGAAGTTGACGCGTACGCAGGGCTTGTCAACTTAGTCAACAAATGATTCTAGAAGCAGTAACCATTGGATTTGAATCGAACGCTCATGCTGCTTCTTCAATCACTGCTCTTCTTGCACCAGCCGCCCAAACCAGCGCCGGCGAGACCACTTGCTCCTGCCTCCAGTGGCCGGCTGTGCTGCCGTTGAGGCCTCACCGTCCCCTACTACTCCCACTGCTAACCAGGTCCTGCGGGGACGGCAGCCTCACACCACAGCCGAACCATTGAACCCTCATACTCCTCTCCGCGTGGGCATCCACTGCCGTGTCTTCCCTGGCTCCGTGTTGTCCCCTTCCTAGGCCTCACCGTCGTCCCCCGTATTGGTCCTCTCGGTGCGGCGTGGTCGATGTGGTCAACGACTGACTTCCATCGGAAGAGTGCTGTACGTGGAGAGGCTGGCAGCTGGGTCCACAGCCGCAGCTGGGTCCATGGCCAAAGCCCAGTTTTTTTGTGATTTGCCAAGTAAGTCGCTTTGGCAGGCCTGTTGGGCTGCAAATCTTTCAAGACGAGGAGAGCTTCATTCGGCTGGCCGAGAAAATGGACTATCAGTAATGGGAAATGGGTTGTACATTTTTTTAACACATCAAACCAGCAATTAGTTTCAAATTTCTTTTTTTCATTTCGAGATTTTAAATTGCATTGATTTTTATACATGGACAATTTGTTGGATTTTATATTGATATATATTTATTTTTAAAATCAGTTCGAACATGACTCGAAATTTCGGGATCAAAAACAGTTCGGACCGCACCGAAATATGCAAAATTTCATATAAGTTTTTAACCGTGGCCACAATATGGGCTGTAATGCTAACAAAAAGAATATGGGCTCCAAAAAAACCTTAAGAATTAGCAAATGGGTTGTAAATTGTTAGAAATAATGGCAGATGGGATGTATGCTGCTTTCCACAGATTTGAGACTTTCCAAAAAAAGGTTGACGCACAAGCAGTGACTGTTGGATTTCCATCCAATGGCCGTCGTGCTTCTTCAATCTCTACTCTTCCTGCTCCAGCCGCTTAAACAAGCGGCGGCGGGACTACCTTCTCCCTCCTCCCCGCGGTCGGCTGTGCTGCCACACAGGCTTCGCCGCCCCACCATACTCCCATCGCTGGCCTAGCCATCCCTCTACTCACCCACACATGTAGTTATTCTCCGGTGACGGCAGACGAACTAGTAAACCCTCATACAGTCGTACTCCCCTCCACGTGGGAAACAACTGTCGAGTCTTCCCTGGCTCTGCGTCGTCCCCTTCCTAGGCCTCACCGGCGTCCACTGCCTTGGTGCTCTCGGCGTGGTGTGCTCAATGTGGTACACGACCGACTTCCATCGGAAGAGTGCTGTACATGGAGAGGCTGGTAGATGGGTCCACGACCGCAGCTGGGTCCATGGCCACAGCCCAGTTTTTTTGTGATTTTCCAAGTAAGTCGCTTTGTCAGGCCTGTTGGGCTGCAAATCTTTCAAGACGAGGAGACCTTCATTTGGCTCACCGAGAAAATGGCCTATCAGTAATGAGAAATGGGTTGTACATTTTTAAAACAGATCAAGCCGGCAATTAGTTTCAAATTTCTTTTTTTCATTTCGAGATTTTAAATTGCATTGATTTTTATGCATGGACAATTTGTTGGATTATATATTGATATATATTTATTTTTAAAATCAGTTTGAACGTGACTCGAAATTTCGGGATTAAAAACAGTTCGGACCGCATCGAAATATGCAAAATTTCATATAAGTTTTTAACCGTGGCCACAATATGGGCTATAATGCTAACAAAAAGAATATGGGCTCCAAAAAAACCTTAAGAATTAGCAAATGGGCTGTAAATTATTAGAAATAATGGTAGATGGGTTGTATGCTGTTTTCCACAGATTTGAGGCTTTCCTTAAAAAAAAGGTTGACGCACAAGCAGTGACTGTTGGATTTCCATCCAACGGCCATCGTGCATCTTCAATCTCTGCTCTTCCTACTCCAGCCGCTCAAACAAGCGCCGGAGGGACTGCCTGCTCCCTCATCCCCGCGGCCGGCTGTGCTGCCGCGCAGGCCTCACCGCCCCACAGTACTCCCATAGCTGGCCTAGCCATCCCTCTACTCACCCACACATGTTGTTATTCTCCAGCGACGGTAGACGAACCAGTAAACCCTCGTACAGTCGTACTCCCCTCCGCGTGGGAAACAACTGCGGAGTCTTCCCTGGCTCCGTGTCATTCCCTTCCTAAGCCTCACTGTCGTCCACCGCCCTGGTGCTCTCATCGCGGCCTGGTTAATGTTGTCAACGACCGACATGCATCTGAAGTTGACTATGCGTGGAGAGGCTGACAGCTGGGTCCACGGCCGCACTCAAGGAAATGCCTCCTTATTATGTGCAAAAAAATGATTCCTCCACCTAACATCTAGGACCCACCGAAACGGCTTCTGTATTTCGTGAAAAAAATGTTACCGCCGCTGACAGCACGGACCCACCAGCTATATCTTCGCACGCAAGGAAGTGCATCCTTATTACGCACTAAAAATGAATACTCCCCCTGCTAGCTGGGACCCAGTATAGTGGGAGGCTGACTTGTGGGCCTACTAAGTTGACAGGGATGGAGGGCTTTGTCAACTTAGTCAATATGCACGATTCTAGCTCCATTGACTGTACGATGTCAATCCAACGGTCGTAGTGCTTCTTCAACCTCTGGTCTTCTTGCTCCAGCCGCCCAAACCAGCGTCGGTCGTGCCTCGTGCTCCTACCTCCCGTGGCCGGCTGCCATGCTATGGAGGCCTCACCGCCCCCTACTACTCCCACCGCTGGCCAGGCCATCCCTCTACTCACCCACACCCCCTGTTATTCTGCGACGACGGTAGCCAAACCAGTGAACCCTCATACTCCTCTCCGCGCGGTCTTCCACTGTCGCGTCTTCCCCAGCTCCACGTCGTCCCCTTCCTAGGCCTCGCCGTCGTCCACTGCTCAGGTGCTCTCGGCGCGGTGTGGTCAACGTGGTCAAGGAACGGCTTCCATTGGACGTGGACTGTATGTGGAGAGGCTGACAGCTGAGTCCACGACCGCAGCGAGAAAGTGCCTCCTTATTACGCGCAAAATAATTATTCGTCCACCTGACAGCGGGGACCCACCGGACGGGCCACCATATTTCGTGAAAAATTGTTTCCCCCTAACTGCTGGGACATACCAGCTACATCTTCGGACGCAAGAAAGTGCGTTCGGGCAAAAAAACCTTAAGAATTAGCAAATGGGTTGTAAATTATTAGAAATAATGGCAGATGGGTTGTATGCTGTTTTCCACATATTTGAGGCTTTCCTAAAAAAGGTTGACGCACAAGCAGTGACTGTTGGATTTCCATCCAACGGCCATCGTGCTTCTTCAATCTCTGCTCTTCCTGCTCTAGCCGCTCAAACAAGCGCCGGCGGGACTGCCTGCTCCCTCCTCCCCGCGGCCGGCTGTGCTGCCGCGCAGGCCTCACCGCCCCACCGTACTCCCATCACTGGCCTAGACATCCCTCTACTCACCCACACATGTTGTTATTCTCCGGCGACGGCAGACGAACCAGTAAACCCTTGTACAGTTGTACTCCCCTCCGCGTGGGAAACAACTGCCGAGTCTTCCCTGACTCCGTGTCGTTCCCTTCCTAAGCCTCGCCGTCGTCCACCGCCCTGGTGCTCTCGTTGCGGCCTGGTCAACATGGTCAACGACCGACATGCATCTAAAGTGGACTATGTGTGGAGAGGCTGACAGCTGGGTCCTCGGCCGCATGCAAGGAAATGCCTCCTTATTATGCGCAAAATAATGATTCCTCCAGCTGACATCTGGGACCCTCCGAAAGGGCTTCTGTATTTCATGAAAAAAATCTTACCACCGCTGACAGCTCGGACCCACCAGCTATATCTTCGCACGCAATGAAGTGCCTCCTTATTACGCACAAAAATGAATACTCCCCCTGCTAGCTGGGACCCAGTATAGTGGGAGGCTGACTTGTGGGCCTACTAAGTTGACGGGGATGGAGGGCTTTGTCAACTTATTCAATATGCACGATTCTAGCTCCATTGACCGTATGATGTCAATCCAACGGCCGTAGTGCTTCTTCAACCTCTGGTCTTCTTGCTCCAGCCACCCAAACCAGCACCGGTCGTGCCTCGTGCTCCTGCCTCCCGTGGCCGGCTGCGATGCTGTGGAGGCCTCACCACCCCCTACTACTCCCACCGCTGGCCAGGCCATCTCTCTACTCACCCACACCCCCTGTTATTCTGTGGTGACAGCAGCCGAACCAGTGAACCCTCATACTCCTCTCCGCGCGGGCTTCGACTGTCGCGTCTTCCCCGGCTCCGTGTCGTCCCCTTCCTAGGCCTCGCCGTCGTCCACCGCCCAAGTGTTCTCGGCGCGGTGTGGTCAACGTGGTCAAGGGACGGCTTCCATCGGACGTGGACTATACGTGGAGAGGCTGACAGCTAGGTCCACGGTCGTAGCAAGGAAGTGCCTCCTTATTACGCGCAAAATAATTATTCGTCCACCTGACAGCGGGGACCCACCGGACGGGCCACCATATTTCATGAAAAAATGTTTCCCCCTAACTGTTGGTACCCACCAGCTACATCTTCGCACACAAGGAACTGCGTTCGGGCAAAAAAATGATTCGCCCCCCCTGACTGCTGGGACCCACCAGCTACATCTTCGCACGCAAGGAAGTGCGCGACAGTCGGGACCCACCTGGTTGAAGCACACGTAGCGTTTTCATTCTGGTCGCGAACGTGTACGTACATACTGGTCGATGTAGAGGCACGCACGTGTCGTAGTAGAGGCGCGCAGGTAGCATGTACACGTACGTACAGCGGCCAATGTGCAAGAAAGAAAATACGGCCACGTACGTACATACGGTTAGAACGGAGAAACTATGTCGTCGTCGTGTTCATGGGGAGCCAACCAGCTAGGTCGGAACGGAATGCGTCGCCGTGTTCATCGGGAGGGCTTGGATGGAACAGCCGATGGAAATGAGGCATGGCGTACCACAGAACGAAGGAAACGGCCTTGTGTTCGACCGGCCATGGTCGAAATGAGATCCTGTTCATCGGGAGGGGTCTGGTGTACCGCAAAATGGAGGAAACAGACCTCCTACGGTCGAAACGGGGGTCCTGTTGATCAGGAGGGGTGTGGCGTACTACAAAACGAAGGAAACAGACTTGTATTGGAGCGCTACGGTCGAAATGAGGGTCCTGTTCATAGGGAGGGGTGTGGCGTACCGCAAAACAAGACTCCACGGGATACTGTTCATCTCCACAGTCGACCCCCACCAGCCTCCACGGGCTACTGTTCATCCATCATCGACCTCCTCCAACCTCCACCTACGACTGTTCATCCATGGGCTCCTGTTCATCCAGCCTCCACCGCGCACTACTCCACCGGCTACTGTTCAACCAGCCCTCTCCATGGGCTCCTGTTCAACCACCCCTCCACGGGCTACTGTTCATCTTGCCCTCCACCATCTACTATTCATCCAGCCCTCCATGGGGTGGTCTTGTTCATCCTGCCCTCCACAGGGTCCTGTTCATCCAGCCCCAACCCGCTCGATCGGTCGGGGTCCTGTTCATCTAGAGGCAACACCACGGGGTCCTGTTCATCCGCCCCATCGGGAACTATTCATCCAAACCCCCCGGCAACGCTCACTATTCATCCAGAGACAGCATCTATCGGCTTCAGTTAGCAGCAGTAGCGAATCGCTCGATCGGGTTCAGTTAACAGCCATCGATTGATTGCTCGGGTTCAGTAACGCGTAGCATGCAGTGCAATCGCTCGGGTTCAGTTAGAGCCCAATGCCTCGCTCAGGTTCAGTTAGAGCCCAACGCCTCGCGTGCGTGTATGAGAGAAACGCGCATCGCTCGGCCCCGACCACCCACCGTAACCGGGAACACCCCGATATTTTCCTCACCCTCGCTTCTACCAAGGTTTTTTCCATCATGGACGGCCCAAATAATGTCACGCAGCTGCGTATCCGGCCCGCCCAGGATGAAAAGCCCATTTTTCATGATTTTTTGTCATAGAAGTAGGAGCCCACGACATCTATGATGATACCGGGTTTTGTCACAATAATCGTCATAGAAGTGTCATAAGTATGACAGAAAAAAAATTCGTTCGGCCCAAAATGTCACGGATGTGTCTTTTTTTGTAGTGTTCCCAAACCGAGCAGAGCTGGGTCGACGGCGAGCAGTGTCGAGAAAGTCGATGGTGATAGGCAGCGGCAAGTGGAAGTGGCGAAATGCGATGGGCTTTGCCGGTAGCTTGGCGGCGGCGGCAGGCGTCGAGCTAAGTGTTTACCGCCACGATAGGCGGTGCCATGGCATAGACGCGGAGGAGCTTGTGCAGGTGTGAATGGGGAACGTACCGGAGGGGCCGAGGTGGGTGGCGGGCAGGGTGAGGGTTTTTGTGACGTGGGGATGGTGAGGGTTTTATTTTTTATTTTTTGAATTGGGTGGTGAGGGTTTTCTGTCCCACAAAGAATTTTGGGGGCGACGGTTTGCTAGAGCGAACCGTGTGTGACTGACGCAGCAGGCAAAATGATAGTCATTGGACACGGTTCTAATTTTGGGAACCATGTGTGATTGACATACTACCTCCGTCCTGGTTTATTGGTTCCCCATTGTAATTTTTACCAAAATTTGGCGAAATATTTAACATACCCAGACATAGATAATAATCATACACGTACATAAGCATAGTTCAACCATAAGTACATAGTTCAACCATCATTAAGCATACTCAAGCGTACATAGTTCGATCCATCCCACATCTCATCTCACATGCGGCTGGCACGATCCTAAAGCTTCTCCAGGTACTCGGCGTATGCACCGTGCGCCACCCTGCGAGAGTACTTCTGCTTGAAGGAGCCAACGGCCTGTCCTCTTGCATGCGCAAGAACACTTCTATATGCATCATGAATCTTGTGGTTGAAAAATGGGCATCCGTATCCATCTTTCCAAGTGCTAATATGCATGTTATGCATTCCCCATAAAGCTCCCTCAGGATCCGCCTCTTGTACCTCCTCTGGGCATCTTCATCCTCGATGTCCACATCATCAGACAACACCTATACATGTAGTAAAACAAATTTTGCATCAAATCGCTGATTACATGCCGTGAAGTAGGATTAGGAATTTATGGCTATTTATTTATACATATTCAGATATTATGGTTCAATTTTTAAGCACGGTCGTCTATGTACATACCAATCTTGAAGAACATAATGGCACAAACATATGTAGGTCATTCAAAATCAATTGTCAAGTCCTGGCTAGGAATTATTAGCACAAACACTAACCCTAGTCGGATTACTAGCAAAAATCATTTGCACAGATGAAACAACTAATCACTTATCACCTGTACTATTCAAACAATCAATACACTACATGGATCTAACGAAACTTACTCATATTTCATGGATTGGGAGAACATAACCACAGGATTTCTATTCCAAAAAGGGGGAGGCGGGAGTAACCAAAGAAACCCTATGATCTATTTGACACATAAATGGGTATAGATGACGAACCAGCTATCCGTCATCGTCGAAGTCGTCGCCAGAGTGGACGTCGGAGTCGTCGCCGGAGTGGTCGTCAGAGTCGATGTGGAACTCCGCTTCCGACTGTGGAAGCTCGACGCCGTCGATGATGTCAGCGTGCATCGATAACTCGCCGGCAGTGACGGCAAGCTCTGTCTCAATCTCCACGTCGTGCTCTGGTGCTTTAGCAGCCCCGGTGTCGCCACTCCCCCCGATGGGGCGCTTCGGCGGCATCCTCATACACTGACGGCTTTGAGGACTGAGAGCGGCGTCGAGGTTGCAAGCAGAGAGAGAGAGGATTGTGTGTGCGTAGCGAGTATGGGTGGTGCGGCCGCTCGGGCGCACCATTAATATGGATTAGTGGAAGTTGTGGGAGAGAGGCGGGCGGCGGTCAAACCGATGGCTCGCCTCCCGGTGAGCTTGCGCACCGGACTGCTGGCATGCCTACCAAAGTTTCACACAGCTACTCGCACGCCTCCCTGTCTTCCTGCGTGGCGTACTGCTCCCATGCGTCCCGTCAACTCACGCCTTCTCGCACGCCACACGGGTCGCGCGGCAGCACGTATATTGTTTTTCTATTTGGATGATTAACGCTGTCGCTTTATTGCTTAACCGAAGCATGACACGTATCCATTGTTGGTCTAACGCTCATGGTTAAAATAAATAATCAGTTTGGGATATTGGTTCCCAATTATTAATAATCTCCCATCTGTAATTAGATAAATATTACATCAAAACTGGTCTCAAATTTGACTAAAAAAAGTACAATGCCACTTTGTATTGGTGTCCATATGACAACACGATAAGTTTCATGAACTTCAAATAAGTTTTGGATGTACTATAATTTAAAAATCAAGATTCTCAATGTTTGAAATTTGTTGCATGGGAAGTAAACATGCACCCAATGAGACATGTGTTTTTGCAATCCATTTAGGTGCACTATCACGTGTGCATGTAGCTCAAATTTGATTTTTGCACATTATACCCATAGAAAATCAATCAATGTACTAAAACATCTTAATGATCTCTGTGATTTTTTTGAAATTAAAATATCCCTCCTTTGGTAACATGTATGTTCACCGCGGGATAATTAATTTAACATGCATCGTGTGGGTTGGCTCGCAGTACACTACGAGTTGTGAGCCACCGTGTGGGTTGGCCGTTTTGTTAGGAAGGCTGGTGCCACATCAGAGTCGTGAAATCCTTATTTAAAACATTACACAACCCTTTCATACATAAATGTTTTGGCCACATGCAGTCGATGGTTGTCCTAGACGACACTCGATACTCAGGTGTGACGCATTCTGTGGTCCCGCGAGGTCATCGTCCATCACTTTGACGAACAACCGGCAGTGAGGTTAATTTGACCAGCAAGGTATAATCTTTTTTGTTTGTGTTATGGTGGTATATAGTACGCGTCGAAGAGGTGGGAGGGGGCTAGCATATATACTATACGTATGTGTCCATGAACAAGTACACCTCACTCAGTGTCGGGACTTTTTGGTTACCGAGGCACGTGCCACATCAAAATTATGAAATTGGTTATTCAAACATCACACAACACCTTTTTGGGCCACATGCATATATATCCTAGCTAGGACACTCACGTGTGTCGCTTCCATCTGTGGGCCCACGAGGCCATCGTCGATGCATGCATGCATGCATCACTTTGACCTACATCGGGAGAGGTTAATTAATTTCACCATCGATGAGGATTCTTTTGGGTTGTACATATATGACGGCAGGAGCATATAGTATGCGGTGAAGAGGGGGGGAAGGGGACCATCATATGTAGTACACTTGATATGAACCTCGCTCTGTGTGGGTTTACGGTTTTTGAGGCATGTGGCACATCAAAGTTGTGCATTTTAGGTATTCAACATATATATGTTTGGCCCACATGCAAAGTAGTGGTGATTGTACTCTTGCACCCACTTAAGCGGTTATCAGCGATATCGATGCTTTCCATCTATGGGCCCGCTTGGTCCATCACTTCTTTTTGCCTGACAACAGGAGAGGTTAATTTGACTTAGGAGGGGATTATTATTTTTGCTCTGGGATGACATGCATGATACACTTTGAGCACACACATATGCATGTGTACGCATGAATCCCTCCCATCGAGTCAAAGTGGCTAGTACATCGACACCATCATGTACCGATCTCGCTCTATGTGGGGAGCAAGTCCACGATTTTTGACACACGCGCCAGATCAATGTTGTGTATTCAAACATGCATGCACGCATCACCTCCACACATATGCATGTAGAGGTTGCCTTCGAACAATACACTCCCTCGCATGGTTATCGGCAACAAGCCTATATATTCGTGGGCCCGCATGGACATCCATGATCACCTTGACCAACAACAAGATAGGTTACCATGGCGGATTCTTCATTTGGTTAGTGTTATCGTAGTATAGGTCATGGTGATATTCAGACCTAATTAAGTTTGAGCGCATATACTATGCATGCATGCATGCATGCATATATGAATCCTTGTTGTTGGCTTGAAGTGTGAGTAACATACATATGCATAATCAACCTAACCCTCACTTAGTGTGGGGATTTATAGTTTGAAATCACGGTGCCACATCAAAGTTGTTCATTGTTACTCAAAAACACACCTCTCCATACATATGTTTGGGTCACACGCATGCAGTGGTTGTCTTCAGGGACTAGCTACTTGCGTGATTATTGGCGAGCTAGCCCATCTCCGGGGTCGCATGGATGTCCATCACTTTGACCAACAACAAGAGAGAGGTTGTACGACCAAGGTGGATTATTCTTGGTCCATTTTATGATCCATCTTGGTGAGATATATGCCTCTCTGGCTCGCCGACTGAAAGTGTGTGTGGGGTGGGGGGTTCCTACATCGCACTTTGCTAGGTGAACCTCGGTTGGGGGGGCATGCATTCATAGCTTAATTAGGATTCCCTTCGTGGCGAAACGAGGGGGGTGGGGGCTCCTAGCTACTTCGCACTTTGCTAGGTGAACCTCGGTTGGGGGGGCATGTGCATTCATAGCTTAGGATTCCCTTCATGCCGACACGAGGGAGGGGTGGCTGCTAGCTACTTCACACTTTGCTAGGGTGAACCTCGGTTGGGGGAGGGCATGCATTCATAGCTTAGCTAGGATTCCCTTAGTGCTAACACGAGGGAGGGGGGCTGCTAGCTACTTCGCACTTTGCTAGGTGAACCTCGGTTGGGGGCATGCATTCTTAGCTTAGGAATCCCTTTGTGCCGACACGAGGGAGGGGGCTGCTAGCTCTACTTCACACTTTGCTAGGTGAAACTCGGTTGGGGGGCATGAATTATAGCTTAGGATTCCCTTTGTGTCGACACGAGGGAGGGGGCTGCTAGCTACTTCGCACTTTGCTACGGTGAACCTCGGTTGGGGGGGATGCATTCATATATAGCTTAGGATTCCCTTTGTGCCGACATGAGGGAGGAGGGGGGCTGCTAGCTACTTTGCACTTTGCTAGGTGAACCTCGGTTGAGGGGGAGGGGGCATGCATTCATATATATCTTAGGATTCCCTTCATGCCGACACGAGGGAGCAGGGGGCTGCTAGCTACTTCGCATTTTGCTACATGAATCTCGGTTGAGGGTGAGGGGCGTGCATTCATAGCTTAGGATTCCCTTCGTGCTGACACGAGAGGGTGAGAGCAAGCAATACCGTGCGCTTTGGGAGAGAGGTGCCACATCGAAGTTACATTTGGTACATGAAAATCAAACCACCCTTTTGATACATAAATTTGGTCCACATGCAAGTGTGTTCGTGTTCTGACCCTCTCCCGCGTCATTTTTCGCCAAATTTATGAACGTTAGACAAGTCGGTTGATGCAACAGACACGGTTCACTCAAACTAACTGTGTGCCACACCGATGCACCTGTCACGCACACATCCGCACAGTACATTGGGCTCCACGAGGCTCCCCCTCTCAAAAATATCTACCCGCTTCGAGGGTTTTTCTGTTTCATAACACACAGTTGTTATCTCCGGACCGTGTGCGATGTTTCTTGTTCCCAATCCCATCTGCATCGAAAATATCTGCCTGCCTCGAGGGTTTTTCTTTTTCATAACACACGGTTGTTATCTCCGGACCGTGTGTGATGCACTATCATCAAAATTTTCAATAACCCGGCATTTCACTCCTGCGTAGTAAAATTTTCAGTACCCGCGTCATTTCCTCAAACACCCCCCCCCTCCACACACACACACACACACACACCAAAACCTCCTCGAGCGTGCATGCACGCACACACACACACACCCTCCCTCGCTCGAAACCCTAGCAAAGTCCCTGCCGCGGCCGCAAGGCCTCCATTGTCAACATCTGCCAGTTTGCCCATGCAACTTACCCACCGATCTCCATGCGCAGGCTGCCCTGAGTTTCTTAGATGACGCATGCCAAACACCCCCTTTCCCATAGATCCCCATCCCCATTCCCCACTACAGAGCTTCGTAGCCTAAGCCCGGCTATGCTTCCCGTGGAGCTCGAGGAGCGACTGTCCCAAAAGAGGTGTATAGCGGTCTCTTCGCCCGACATCGCCAAGGAAGCTCACGACCATTACTGGCGGCAGGCACTCAAGCCTGAGGAGGGCTGTGTCACAGGTTAAGTTGCCCAACCCCAACCCCTCAGGTTCAACCGCCGTCGATCTCATCCATGGCCCCGCCACTGATCTCCTCTGGCTCGTTGTCAACAATTTGCCATTCTACATCGCCATCGAGCCCCTTTTGTCATTTCTGAAGGACACAGTCTGCGATGCTGACTTGGGATCCATAGCTTCCAAGTCAGACCTCATCGACGGTGACCATGAGGAGGGCACCCTCTCTGGCTCTTCCAAGGGGAAAGAGCCCATCTACTCTTCCAAGGGAAAAGCGCCCGTCTGCAACATCTGGGAGGGCACCCTACAGCCGTACTCTTCCAAGGGGAAGGAGCCCATCTGCGACAACATGGAGCGCCTCCAGGGTCCGTGCTCTTCCTACAGGAACGAGCCCATCTGTGACAAGTGAGGAAACCCATGATTTGTTTATTTCAGTTGTTCACAATGTGATTGTCTATATGTGCAATTATTTACTGTGCAGTACATTTCATCAATCCAGTTTTAAACATACCGATAGGAATGCATATATTTGCTTGCTGTTAAGCCTGTTATAGCTAGCATATGCCTCTTTCAAAGTTTTTTGATTGTTCGGTTGTTTGTAGTTAGCATATGTTCAGTTTCAAATGCTATCTTTGGTTGTTCGTTGTATGCCTTGTTTATTCCAGTTATTCACAATGTGATGTTCTGTGTAGTTCAATTTCATCAGTACCAGTTTCAACAATACCACTATGAATGACTACATTTGGTTGCCGCATCTTGTAGTTAACATGCCTTTCCATTTTTATTTAACCATAACCAGTGTACTTGACCCGCACAATACCAGTTTGAATGACCATGTTTGCTTGTTGTTAAATGTTAGGCCTGTTGCAGTTAGCACACCTTTCCACTTGTTTTGCTTTACTAGCGTGCTTAAACCTGCACACTGAAGTTGTCTTTTGGAGATTATTTTGTCTACCATGTGTAATTTTGGTTGATGTTTAGCCTGTTGTGCTTAACATGCTTCTTGATTTACCTAAACAGGACAATTTTGGGAACGACTGTTGTTTTCCATCGAGGTTAGTTTCATCCCATGGTTTATATCTGCTCACTGTTTAGGATATCCGTAGCTGGTACCATATAGGCCGGCGGCTGATAAGGGACTAATCGGTGAACCGGACTTTTAACTGAATATATCTGCAACCCATTTTTCCTTAGGCTAACTAGGGCCATATGTAATATATCTGAGGCTACACAACATGCACTGTACTTAATGTCTAAATATGCAATCCTAGGCTACATAGCAACAAGGAAGAGTGTTACATTAATGTTCTAATGATGTCTAGATGTATGTAGAAGAGCAGCAGCAACAACAGCAACAACACAGCCCTGTTTGGATACTCAACTTGGCTAGAGGTTAGAGTTAGTTTCTAGCTCATTACTAACCCTGAACTAACTCCATCCAAAGAGTTGTTTGGATGGCAGGGTTAGATTGACAATAAATGCACAAAGAGAACTAGCTCCAATTAGCACCTCTTGGGTTGGATAGTAGTTTTTTTGGGTGGGTTATAGATGCAACTAGCTCAAACTAGCCCCCGTGTTTAGATATACTTTAGGGCTATTTGATCCAAAACTAGCTCAAACTATCTGTAACCCGTGGATACAGTAGCAGATAATTTTTAAGAAGGAACTAAACTCCTTCCGGCCCATAATATAAGATGCTAATTCATCTAATATGTGAGTATATTGGATGTTATAAGATACTCCCTCCATTCCTAAATATTTGTTCTTTTTAGAGATTTCAAATGGACTACCACATATGGATGTATATAGAATATTATAAAAGAGTGTTGTACTACATCATTGTGCCATTGTTGTTTAGCTTCTAATATTAACTTGGTGCTTTTAGGTACATATGTCATTGGTAAAGATCCGCATTTCGACCCTTTCTACATATGGCGCAATGAGATATCAATGAACCAGCATCAAGTGAGGAAGCTGATAAAGATTGTTAGTAAAATGGGTCCAAAGATGGCAATTATTTGTTTACACTTTATCCAAGACAACAACGAACTACAGGATGGTAAGTAAGAACTCTACATCCTTCTTTTTACTGCCCATAATGAGTTGTGTTAGATGACAATGTCTAAAATCTTATTCCTTTGCAGTGGTTGCCAAAGCAGTTTACTCAATATTACCTCTCAAACTACATGATTGGTGGGCATGCAAAGGTTAAAGCATTTCTACCAGAACACGATGATTATCTAGATGCTTTCATGAAGACCGTGAAGGATGGGCTGCCGGCCATCACAAGGGGTTGGACTAGAGTCGTGCGTGCCTTCTGCATGGAGGAGGGCACAATATGGGCATTCCGCTTCACCATGTTCAGCAACCAGAATATATTTCGCTTCTTTCTTTACCATCTTTAATAGTACAAGTATACAACTATGGTTCATCATTGTTTATTTGGTTCTTATGTAATTCTTGAACATATGTAACTGATGGATATGAATAAAGCTTTAGCATACATTCAAATTCATATCCAAATCCGGTACAATTTGGAAAAGCAGCAATTAAGTTACGGTAAAATTACACTCTCCAGGTTGTTACGGCACACACGATTGGTAAAACACAAACGTTTGCGATATGCACCATAATCCGAGACGGTTCACAGAGAGCAAACGTGTGGAAGCATGCACATAGTTGTCGTTTGCAAAGCGTGTGCGATGTCACACAATATCACAAACAGTGTGGGCAAAACTAAACGTTTGTGTTAGTTGCCTTATCGTACACGATTCGCAACCATGAATTGTTTCTGATGAAGTATGCATCGTAAACGTTGCACCACAGAATACCGTGTGCAATAGTTGTCGTGTACGACGATGTTACGACGGTCCGACGTTTCGTAATCATGTCCAACACTCGTACGACGATTAGCTAATCTTCTTAACGATGAATCATTTCTCATGGGCCACGTGTCATGCACGTTCTATAATAGTGAATTGTTTGTGATGGGACGCGCATCATAAACGTAGCACCACAGAATACCGACTGCGATGGCAATGCAAGGAGAAACAAGTAGGAGGACTGTAGGGGCCCTATCCCCGACGGTTTCTGGGTCGTGTGGGAAGGACCCCCCTATCGCCCACACTCACTTGGCGACGGATCCAAATGCCGTCGCGGAAAGGGGTTTTAAACCGTTTGTTTAGGACCGACATGCACCAGTGGGGGCTAAGCGTGACCCCGTCCCACCTAACACCTTCGTGGAAAGGCTCTTCAAGCCATCAGTGGTATGGCAGGATGAGAGCAGCAATGCCAGTCCGGATCCAATCACACCCCTGGATTCTGAATATAATCCCGATATCATTGGGGGCTCGGCCACCGAACTAACGCCATCGGCTCATGTAATCATTGCGGTAATTGCCCCATGGACCGAACCCTTCCTGGCCTACCTCAATAGGCGAGAGCTCCCCGAGGACCAGAATGAGGCCCGATACATCGTCCGACACTCTAAAGCCTACAAAGTTCATGCAGGAGAGCTCTACAAGAAAATTACTACTGGAGTCCTTCAAAGGTGTATCTCCAAAGAAGAGGGGCGGCAGCTCTTGGCCGGAATCCATGCTGGTCTTGGCGGTCATCATGCCGCAGCTCGGGCCCTTGTAAGTAAGGCCTTCCGAACTAGATTTTTCTGGCCTACGGCCCAAGCAGATGCGCAAGACCTCATCCAGCGTTGTGTAGGATGCCAGCTTTTAGCCAATCAAAGCCATATGCCACTTACCGCCCTACAAACAATCCCCATTACTTGGCCCTTTGCGGTCTGGGGGCTTGACATGGTCAGACCCCTTAAAGGGGGAAGCCATAAGAAAAAATATACGTTGGTCATGGTGGATAAATTCACCAAGTGGATAGAGGTCAAGCTAGTTAAAACGGCCGAAGCCGGACTAGTGATAGATTTCATATCAGGTGTCGTACACCGTTATGGTGTCCCACAGCATCATCACAGATAATGACTCTAACTTCATAGCTGACAAAGTAAAAACCTGGTGTGCTAATCTGGGCATCAAGCTTGATTATGCCTCCGTCTATCACCCTCAAACAAACGGTCAAGTCGAACGGGCTAATGGCATGATAATGAGCGGAATTAAACTCAGACTAGTGCGATCCTTACAGGAGTCAGATAAACACTGGGTTGAGGAGCTCAACTCCATACTCTGGGGGCTGCGGACCATGCCCAATCGCACAACTGGATACACACCATTCTTCATGGTGTACGGTGCAGAGGCCGTCTTGCCCTGCGATATTATCCACGACTCACCTCGAGTCTGCATGTACGAGGAGAAAGAAGCCGAGCTCGATCGGCAAGATGACTTAGATGGCCTGGAGGAGGAGCGTGATGTCTCAAAAGCTCGCTCGGCATTGTACCAACAACAAGCTCAAAGATACCAAAGCAGAGAAGTGCGGGCCAAGACTTACAATGTCGGTGAACTCGTTCTACGCCTACCAGAGAAGAAAAAGGACAAGCTCAAGACCAAATGGGAGGGTCCCGGCATTATAGATGAAGTTCTCACTAGAGGAGCCTATTGCCTTCATTATGCATCAGACAATTGCTTAGAGCCGAACCCATGGAACGCTGCTAGACTCCGAAGATTGTATGCCTCAGTCCAAACTCAATGTTCGTTATCTTTTTCTATTCTTTTCTTTCTCTTCCTTTTGTTTTTATACGACTTCTGGCCTGTGTTCAGATAAACCGCACAATTACGGGGTACACATCCTGAAATGTACATACCCACCAATACCTGGGGGCTTCTTAACACATAAGCTTATTTTCTGAGGATCAAGCTCACAATATATATATATATATGTGGTCTTCTCATACATGTCTTTCTGCACCATTACATGCATCTTTATGACTTAAATTTTTGACAAGCTGGGTTGCTTGGTTCTTGTGCTTATACCCTACATTCCCGCTTGTTTGGCTAGGGCATAAAGGGAGCACCTCCACGATTGTTACAGTCGGGTCATCCGAACGTGTACCTCAGACGGGTGAAGCCAGAAGCTAGCGTTCTTAAGGGAATAATAGGTTGGCGGATAAGATGAACTACCCTCGTTGCGATACAAGCCCCCCACATACATAGTGTATTGTGATTTTTAGCATCACAGCTCAAGCATGCATAGCGCATGCTGGCCCAGGAAGAGGAACCCTTAATGGAACTATTCTCTCTGGAAGATGTTTCTTACGATCAAATGTAATATAACATAAATTCCCGAATACAAATTGTCTGTTCAAGAAACTATGACCGTACTACCTGGTTTCCAACCATACTTTGGTGCTTCCCTATGGTATAGTATTCGGAAACACTCCAAACCTAGGGTTTTCGAAGGTCGAAGCAGAAAGTCTGCCATGACAATGGTTTTACAAATTTGGCTGGAGACAAGTGTGTCGATAAAAGTACATTGCTACTTGGACTCAAAAACTTCTTCCTCTAGACCCTCTAACTGGTTGTCTAGTTTACAATCCTGTTGTGAAAACATGGTGGCCATATTCACTTGGTCGTACACCAGGCTGACCGGAATTTCCTGTCCATCAGATCCTCAAGGTCCGACCCGCGCCATATGATTTAGGTCAAGTTCTCTGTACCGTGTTTTCACCATGGCCCGGGCATCCCGAGCACCTTCTCGGCATGCTGATATCTTCCATAACCCAAAACGGCGCCGAGCTCCCTTGAACAAATTCACAAGTTTCTGCATACTTCCTGGAGGAGAATCGGCTGGCCA
The DNA here is from genome assembly GCF_018294505.1 of Triticum aestivum. Taxonomy (NCBI): domain Eukaryota; kingdom Viridiplantae; phylum Streptophyta; class Magnoliopsida; order Poales; family Poaceae; genus Triticum; species Triticum aestivum. The sequence continues at coordinate 98,226,703 of NC_057809.1, forward strand.
TAAAGCCTTAGCGATGTTTCTCATTGCCTTCCGAGCTCGCTCATGCACCTTAGACAGCTCTTGCAGCAGGTTCCCTTGAAATCCATACACCTCTTCTCCAGGCCGCCCAGTCAGCACACCTACAGAAATAAACTCGTTAAGATTTACATTAGCGAACTGTACGAAAGTAAGTTAAACGGCATACTAAATATGTCGCCTCTCAGCTTTCTGTTCTCCTTCAAGGCGTCCGCCAATTGGGCTCGAACGTCTTTCAGCTCTTCGCCTAGCTGGGTGTTGGCGTCCTGTAGCTTGTTCTTCTAATCCCTGATCCGTGTCAGTACACGTTGACTAGTGGCCTCTTTCCTTTCGGTATGTTGTTTATCCGCCTATGCGGCCTTCAGTTTCTCTTCCAGTGGATCAGACGATCCTACCATCGTAAATACAACAGTGTTTATTTGAATAAACATTACTGGCACATGATTATATTTTCGTGACAGTCGCGGACATTACTAGTCGGTGCCTCCTTGGACTTTGCCAGTTCGGCGATAACTGCAGTTCGCTGGGTCCGGCATTTTTCTAGCTCCTGAGACAGCATGTTGTTCTTCTCCGTGAGTACCTGATTATGCAATGATCCTTAAATCAGTTGCGTCAACTGCTTTAAGTCTCGGGGGCTACTGACACATGATCTTACCCGCATGTCCTTGGAAAGTTGTTGGGTGGCTCCAGTGAGCCCATCCCGAGCAGCTCGGATGTATGCATCCGCTGAGCTGAAAGCATTAAATGCTTCTTCAATAAAGGTTGGGTCGCACATAGCCGCTCTCCGGTGCCGATGATTCATTGCACTCTCCACTTCGGAGTTGGTAACTGATACATCATCTGAATCCTCAAGGAGAGGACAATCCGGCATTTCTCCTGTACCAACCCCAGCCCTTAGGGCGGGATCCGAGATCCGATTGGGTGATGCATGACCGGCAAGGTCCCCAGACACAGTTTGCCGTATGCTTTTCCTGAAGATGTCGCGCAGCAGGAAATGTCAAAATTCGGTACCTCTGCCATGAGAGCATTAAAAAATAACCATACCTTTTTGAGGGTGGGAGGTTGGCACTATCGTCGTCCGCCTTTATTTTCGAAGACCCGCCCCGTGTAGGCGTCGCCTTCTTAAGGGACGCTTCCAATGCGGTGCGGCGAGATGAGCGCCGCCCCTTTGAAAGCATGAGACAATGCGGCAGGTGAGGCGCAATAATAAAACTCTTTTGGAGGAGATGTCTCCTGGGTACTTACGTGGGAAGAGGGGAGAAGGCCGGGGTAATCGGCTATAATGGCCACATCTATGGAATTATAGCTCGCAAACCCCCTCCTTGAGCTCTACGGATATATCCGGATCCTCTTCGAATCCAGGATCCAGGTCCTGAATATGGTCCTCCGGCTACAGGGCGGGGCTATAGATCCCCGCGGTAACTTTCCTCCATTCCTTTTAAAAAATGGTTGGATTAAGTTCAGCTGGGTACAAATCAGGAGGAGTATTGAGTAAAATAACTGAGCGAAGGCTTACCCAGCTGGGAGGGTTGCACATGGAAAAGCCCTCTCGGCACTTAAGGCAAGTGAATTCTTCCTTCTCCCCCTTAAAAAGATCAGCCAGCATGGCAGCCAAGGCGGCGAATTTGTCTGGACCCTTACGTCTGCATCGTGATGCGTCGTCTTCCCCATTGTAATGCCACATGGGGAGTCCTCTGGATTGGAGTGGCTGAATGCCCCACATTATTGAAATCTCCATTACCTCAATAATGGATAGTCCGGATTGGGCAAGTGTCTTTATCTTGTCCAGTAGCTTCTTAACCTCCACACTGTCTTCCTCCTCGAGGCTTTGGGGGTGCCAGCTGTGGTGCTTCTTTAACGGAGCATTGGAAAACGCGGGTAGGCCTCGTCAAATTGGGTCTGGGAGAACGACATCTTCAATATAAAACCACTCTGAGGGCCACTCTTCGGATGCCTTCTTTAGAGTGCCTGATAGGTATCATGCGCCGCCCACCTCGAATATGGATCCCTTTTGGGAGTGAGGGATGAGGCAGAAAAGCTTCCTCCATAATTCAAAATGGGCCTCGCAGTCTAGGAACAACTCACAAAGAGACACGATGCTCGAGATGTGTAGTATGAAGCCCGGCGTGAGATTGTGCAGTTGGAGTCCGTAGTACTCCAGGAGAACTCGGAGGAAAGGGTGGATTGGAAATCTGACACCTCTTGAGAGAAAGGAAATGAAGCACACTCGCTCCCCTTTGGAAGGGTTGGGGAAATTTTCTGCCAGGGCTTCGCCATTGAAAGAAGTTAATCCCGCCCGAACAGGGACTAGATCTGCGGGAGGGAGGTATCCCTGCACCTGATGCTTGGTCAGTTGGGCATGGGATACCGAACAACTCTCCCAATCGCCTTTTTGAGGACCGTGGGACGGGAGGAAGAACCGGGTGCATTGGCCATGTTTGCGTAGTTTCTTGTGGCAAGTTCTATGATTTTCGCCTCGTGTGGAATGGCATCTGAGATCTAATCTCCTTAAATAGACGGCCTCCGTATGATGCCAGGGTGTTATTTGTAAAAATGTTGGGACCTTTCGTGTTCATTTGACATGTGGAAGCCGAGGCGATGGAGGCGTGGAAGCCGAAGGATATGATGTTTAATACAAAGTTGAAGTCGTCCAGAAGATCATGGAGGGCCTACCCGGCAGGACCAAGGATGTAAAAGCCGGATACTGCGTCATCGTCGAAGGGTCGTATACGGTTCTTTTTTTTCAAATTGCTCTGGAGTATTTGGAAGAGGAACCCGCCTTGCAATGCCGAAGACAATCCGCGCGTCGGACATATCATCATTGATGCCTGGTTTAGGGGCTACTGAGGGAGTCCTAGATAAGGGGCTCCCCGAGCGTCCGGGCTATGTGACGTGGGCCGAACTCATGGGCCATGAAGATAGAAGATGGAGGGCTTTCCCCCGTGTCTGGATGGGACTCCCGTTGGTGTGGAGGGCAAGCTTGGCGTTCGGATATGAAGGTTCCTTTTTCTGTAAACTGACTCTGTATAACCCTAGCCCCCTCCAGTGTCTATATAAACTGGGGGGTTTAGTCCGTAGAGGCGATCATAATCATACAGGCTAGACATCTAGGGTTTAGCCATTACGATCTCGAGGTAGATCAACTCTTGTAACCCCTTTACTCATCAAAGTCAATCAAACAGGGAGTAGGGTATTACCTCCATTAAGAGGGCCTGAACCTGGGTAAATATTGTGTCCCCTATCTCCTGTTACCTTCGATCCTAAGACGCATAGTTCGGGACCCCCTACCCGAGATCTTCTGGTTTTGACACCAACAATCACCTCTTCTTGTCTGTATACAGGGCACTATTGATGTTACTAATGAAGCAGGTGTTGTCTCGCATGGTCGCACTCTTTGGACCTATTCCAACATCCGTTGCAGGGTATTCGGGATGGATACTAGTGTACTAGCGCCAACACCTTCTCCCTGGTTCAGTAATGAAAGTCTTGGAGGAAACTCGCTCTTCCTTGGACAAAACTATCTAATGATGGTGGAAGGCAATCCAGCAGCTGTTGACACAATGTTACTACCATTTATGGGAAGCAACTGTATCTATACCTCGTCCATTTCTATGCTTCCCTACCGTCCCAATATGGGTCCTGACATATGCTGCTTCAGCCTGGATGTTCAGTCCTGCGTTGGTCTCGAGATTGACAGTAGCTGGTCCTTCCCAGAGAATCACTTCTGGTTCAAAGCAAGCGTTTCCAACACCGACGAGTGGTTGAGCTGAAGTTCATTTCATCGCTTTGTTATTTGTTGTGTGAGAAAAACTTTACTTTACTAGAATGTTTTGTTGGAAATGATCTATAATCCAACGTGTATCCTCGTTGTTGTTGTGGGTTGATGACTTGTTGTATGTAATCAATGGTACATTTGCATATGCGTCCATCAACTCACGCCTGCTAGTGGTGTCCATATGAATAGTGCTAGTGATTTTAGTTGCAAAAATTAGATAGTGCTAGTGATTTTTAGCTGCATATTTTGACAAATCGCAGTGTTACAAGGTTGACAAATGGCAATGTTACTAGATAAACAAATATCAATCTTTCCAGTTTGAAAAATGGCAACATACCCAAAATGATAGATGAAAATCTTAATCAATTGTTTCTACGTGGTCGAACACGGGTCATGCAAAACAACCGTTTGCGTTGAAGGGATGCACAAATCCTACACTGTGATGGAAGACCATAGCTCTCACTTTGCATACGGGTGTTCTATCTAAAACGTTTGCGATCAAGAGCGGCAGAAATCCTGCTCGGCACATTTTCCCTTGGCTTCCTGGGGAAGCTGTCGGTTTGCATACGGGTGTTCTAACTAAAACAATTGCGATGAGTGTTATATATTTAAATACCATTAACTTTTTTTCAAAATAAAATCGTTTGATAAGTCTATACATAAAGAGGGAAAAACGCAAGTTCGTTCAAACCATATCTTCCATTTAGTCACACTGCGAATTTATATTCATATGATCGAGAATTCGAGATACAGTATTAAACCCCAAAAAACTATTTCCGGCGGCGGCAGAGGCGGCATGCCGTGTCGTCGTTGTCGTTGTGTTCCTCTGGGACGCCGTTGTTGAAGTCTTCAAGGCAGCACAAAATGTTCTTCACTTGTAAATCAAACATCATGTTGTCGCGCGATTGACAGGCGGGGCGCGGGAGTACGGCAACTGGCGCAGCTGAGAGGTAGCGGCCGACGGCAGCGTCCCATGCCACTGAGGGGGGCGCGTGCACGGGCACGGGCGCGGCAGGTGCAGGCAAACACACAGGGACCGGCGCCGCGGTGGGTGGAGGGGCGTGCACGGGCAGGTGCACGGGCGTGGCGGGTGTAGCCAAATGCACGAGGACCGGTGCCACGGTGGGTGGAGGGGGGCGCACGGGCGAGGGCATGGGCACTGGCACTGGCATGTACACGAGCTCGCGGGGGTGTGCGGAGACCTCGCTGACGCCCGCGGCTTCCAGCTCTGTGATAGTGCTCGACGACCAGCCCGTCAATGCTACGGGGATGGTCACTACCGCGGGCGCGGGGATGGGAGCTGGGACGGGAGCGGGGGCAGCAACCGCCGCGGCCAGCTCGTTCTGGGCCATGTCCATGAGGCCCCATTCCTCCTTACTTTCTATCTCCTCCGGCTCAGAGTCGACTTCACCAAACTTGAAGACTAGTGGCAGATGATCATTCGACGCCATGGTGTTGGTGGAGGTCTGTGGGAGGGAGGATAATGGGAGGTGAACAGTAATGCCACCCGTATTAAACAGTGGCTCGGGTGCCATTAATGGAGAGGAAGGCGGGCAGCCATGGAAGTCAAAGGGCTCTCTTCCCAGTGAGCCTGCGCAGCATACAGCTTGCACGCTTCCTGGTGAACATGTGCATTGGAGGACAGCTTACATGCCTCTCGGTCAGCCTGCGCATCGGACTCCGCTCGCACACCTATCGTTTTGTCAAGGTCAAGCAGCTGTCCGCATGGCACCTCCTATAGCCCTTAAAACGAAGACACGTGGCGTCACATGAATGGTTAACAGAACACACACGATTTGAATTATACAACAGTTTGAGATATTAAAGTGGTAGCTATTTTTCAAAATGCCTTTGTTGGCTATTTATTCGAGTGCGCCTTCTCTCAAAATGGACACGAAATATACCACAGCATGCCGGGTGCCATTCCATGAAAGCATGCCAGGTTTCATGAATTTCAGATGAGTTTTCGATTTACTAGAATTTAAAAACAAAGTATCTCAACGTTTTGCCAGCAATCAACGGTGCCCTGGTGTTTGAAATTCATTCCAATTTTTTGCATGGGACCTAAGCATGCACCCAAGGACACATATTTGAATTTTCAACCAATTTATATGCATTAGAGCATGTGCATTAGTTCAAATTTAAATTATGCACATAAATGCATTGAAAACTCAATTAATGCATAAAAATATCCAAACGAACCATGAAAAATCCCAAAAATTGACACAACAATCCAGTTGTTGTATGTTGACATGAGAAATTTTTTGAAAGCAATAAGAGGCAATGGATATCGTTTCGTCCCCAAAGGTGGTACGTTCCCTACCGAAACCATCACGCTAGTTGTGAGAAGCTCTGCTTTGTGAGAAGCATATCCCCAAACCTTCCCCAAATGGGATAAAAATATTTACACAACATGTTGATGCTCCTACATGATAGCATGCCAAGTTTCATGAATTCCGAACGAGCTTTGGATTTACTAGAATTTAAAAACCAGGTATCTCAATGTTTGAGGCCGAGTGACCGTGGCAGGGTGTTTGACATTCATTCATTCACATTTCTTGCATGGGACCAAAGCATGCACCCAAGGACACAGATTTGAATTTTCAACCAATTTATATGCATTAGAGCATGTGCATGTAGTTCAAATTTGAATTATGCACATAAATGCATTGAGAACTCAATTAATGCATAAAAATGTCCAAACGAACCCCGAAAAATCCCAGAAAATGACACAACACTCCTGTTGTTATATGTTGACACGAGAAAAATTTGAAAGCAATAAGAGGCAATGGATATCGTTTCGTCCCCAAAGGTAGGACATTCCCTACCGAAACCATCCGGCTTGTTGTGAGAAGCTCTGGTTTGTGAGAAGCATATCCCCAAACCAACCCCAAATGGGACAAAAAAATTACCACGGCATATTGATGCCGCTCCATGATAGCATGCCAAGTTTCATGAATTTCAGACGAGCTTTGGATTTACTAGAATTTAAAGACCAGGTATCTCAATATTTGTGGCCGAGTGACCGTGGCAGGGTGTTTGACATTCATTCCCATTTCTTGCATGGGACCTAAGCATGCACCCAAGGACACATATTTAATTTTTCAACCAATTTATATGCATTAGAGCGTGTGCATCTAGTTCAAATTTGAATTAGGCACATAAATGCATTGAAAAATCAATTAATTCATAAAAATGTCCAAACGAACCCCAAAAAATCCCAAAAATTGATACAACACTCCTATTGTTCTATGTTGACACGAGAAAAAAATTTGAAAGCAATAAGAGGCAATGGATATCGTTTCGTCCCCAAAGGTGGGACGTTCCCTACCGAAACCATCCGGCTTGTTGTGAGAAGCATATCCCCAAACCTGCCCTAAATGGGACAAAAAATTTACCACGGCATGTTGATGCCGCTCCATGATAGCATGCCATGTGTCATGAATTTCGGACGAGCTTTGGATTTAATATAATTTAAAAACCTGGTATCTCAATGTTTACGGCCGAGTGACCATGGCAGGTGTTTGACATTCATTCTCATTTCTTGCATGGGACCTAAGCACGCAGCCAAGGACACATATTTAATTTTTCAACCAATTTATATGCATTAGAGCATGTGCATGTAGATCAAATTTGAATTATGCACATAAATGCATTGAAAACTCAATTCATGCATAAAAATTTCCAAACGAACCCCGAAAAATCCAAAAAATTTGACACAACACTTCTGTTGTTCTATGTTGACACGAGAAAAAATTGAAAGCAATAAGAGGCAATGAATATCGTTTCGTCCCCAAAGGTGGGATGTTCCCTACCAAAACCATTTGGCTTGTTGTGAGAAGCTCTGGTTTGTGAGAAGCATATCCCCAAACCTGCCCCAAATGGGACAAAAAAATTACCATGGCATGTTAATGCCGCTCCATGATGGCATGCCAAGTTTCATGAATTTCAGACGAGCTTTGGATTTACAAGAATTTAAAAACCAGGTATCTCAATGTTTGCGGCCGAGTGACCGTGGCAGGGTGTTTGAGATGCATTGTCATTTCTTGCATGGGACCTAAGCATGCACCCAAGGACACAGATTTGAATTTTCAAGCAATTTATATGCATTAGAGCATGTGCATGTAGTTCAAATTTGAATTATGCACATAAATGCATTGAAAACTCAATTAATGCATAAAAATGTCCAAACGAACCCTGAAAAATCCCAAAAATTGACACAACACTCATGTTGTTCTATGTTGACATGATAAAAAGTTTGAAAGCAATAAGAGGCAATGGATATCATTTCGTCCCCAAAGGTAGGACGTTCCATACAGAAACCATCCGGCTTGTTGTGAGAAGCTCCGGTTTGTGAGAAGCATATCCCCAAACCGACCCCAAATGGGACAAAAAATTTACCGCGGCATATTGATGCCGCTCCATGATAGCATGCCAAGTTTCATGAATTTCGGACGAGCTTTGGATTTACTAGAATTTAAAACCCAGGTATCTCAATGTTTGTGGCAGAGTGACCATGTCAGGGTGTTTGACATTGATTCCCATTTCTTGCATGGAACCTAAGCATGCAGCCAAGAACACAGATTTAATTTTTCAACCAATTTATATGCATTAGAGCATGTGCATGTAGTTCAAATTTGAATTAGGCACATAAATGCATTGAAAAATCAATTAATTCATAAAAATGTCCAAAACTAACCCCGAAAAATCCCCAAAATTGATACAACACTCCTGTTGTTCTATGTTGACCCGAGAAAAAAATTTGAAAGCAATAAGAGGCAATGGATATCGTTTCGTCCCCAAAGGTGGGACGTTCCCTACCGAAACCATCCGGCTTGTTGTGAGAAGATATCCCCAAACCTTCCCTAAATGGGACAAAAAATTTACCACGGCATGTTGATGCCGCTCCATGATAGCATGCCAAGTGTCATGAATTTCGGACGAGCTTTGGATTTAATATAATTTAAAAACCAGGTATCTCAATGTTTACGGCCGAGTGACCGTGGCAGGGTGTTTGACATTCATTCTCATTTCTTGCATGGGACCTAAGCACGCACCCAAGGACACATATTTGATTTTTCAACCAATTTATATGCATTAGAGCATGTGCATTAGTTCAAATTTGAATTATTCACATAAATGCGTTGAAAACTCAATTAATGCATAAAAATTTCCAAACGAACCCCAAAAATCCAAAAATATTGACACAACACTTCTGTTGTTCTATGTTGACACGAAAAAAATTGAAACCAATAAGAGGCAATTAATATCATTTCGTCCCCAAAGGTGGGACGTTCCCTACTGAAACCATCCGGCTTGATGTGAGAAGCTCTGGTTTGTGAGAAGCATATCCCCAAACCTGCCCCAAATGGGACAAAAAAATTACCATGGCATGTTGATGCCTCTCCATGATGGCATGCCAAGTTTCATGAATTTCAGATGAGCTTTGGATTTACTAGAATTTAAAAACCAGGTATCTCAATGTTTGCGGCCGAGTGACCATGGCAGGGTGTTTGCCATTCATTCTCATTTCTTGCATGGGACCTAAGCATGCACCCAAGGACATGGATTTGAATGTTCAACCAATTTATATGCATTAGAGCATGTGCATGTAGTTCAAATTTGAATTATGCACATAAATGCATTAAAAACTCAATTAATATATAAAAATGTCCAAACGAACCCCGAAAAATCCCCAAAATTGACACAACACTCCTGTTGTTCTATGTTGACACGATAAAAAGTTTGAAAGCAATAAGAGGCCACGGATATTGTTTCGTCCCCAAAGGTAGGAAGTTCCGTATAGAAACCATCCGGCTTGTTGTGAGAAGCTCTGGTTTGTGAGAAGCATATCCTCAAACCTGCCCCAAATGGGACAAAAAAATTACCACGGTGATACGTCTCCGTCGTATCTACTTTTCCAAACACTTTTGCCCTTGTTTTGGACTCTAACTTGCATGATTTGAATGGAACTAACCCGGACTAACGCTATTTTCAGCAGAATTGCCATGGTGTTATTTATGTGCAGAAACAAAAGTTCTCGGAATGACTTGAAACTTCATGGAAAGTCTATTTGTAAATAATAAAAAATCCTTGCAAAAGATGAAGACCAGGGTCCCACACCATAGCCACGAGGGTGGGGGCGTGCCTGCCCCCCTGGGCGCGCCCCCCTACCTCGTGGGCCCCCTGGAGCTCCTTCAACCTCAACTCCAACTCTATATATTTAGTTTCGCGGAGAAAAAATCAAGGTGAAGAATTCATCGCGTTTTACGATACGGAGCCGCAGCCAAGCCCTAAAACCTCTTGGGAGGGCTGATCTGGAGTCCATTCGGGGCTCCGGAGAGGGGAATCCGTCGCCATCATCATCAACCTTCCTACATCACCAATTTCATGATGCTCACCGCCGTGCGTGAGTAATTCCATCGTAGGCTTGCTGGACGGTGATGGGTTGGATGAGATTTATCATGTAATCGAGTTAGTTTTGTTAGGGTTTGATCCCTAGTATCCACTATGTTTTGAGATTGATGTTGCTATGACTTTGCTATGCTTAATGCTTGTCACTAGGGCCCGAGTGCCATGATTTCAGATCTGAACCTATTATTGTTTCATAAATATATGAGAGTTCTTGATCCTATCTTGCAAGTCTATAGTCACCTACTATGTGTTATGATCCGGCAACCCCGAAGTGACAATAATCGGCACCACTCCCGGTGATGACCGTTGTTTGAGGAGTTCATGTATTCACTATGTGTTAATGCTTTGGTCCGGTACTCTATTAAAAGGAGGCCTTAATATCTCTTAGTTTCCGCTAGGACCCCGCTGCCACGGGAGGGTAGGACAAAAGATGTCATGCAAGTTATTTTCCATAATCATGTATGACTATATTCGGAATACATGCCTACATTACATTGATGAATTGGAGCTAGTTCTGTGTCACCCTAGGTTATGACTGTTACATGATGAACCACATCCGGCATAATGCTCCATCACTGATCCATTGCCTACGAGCTTTCCATATATTGTTCTTCGCTTATTTACTTTTCCGTTGCTATTGCTATCATCACTACAAAATACCAAAAACATTACTTTTGCTATCATTACCTTTTGCTATCGTTACCACTACTATCATATTACTTTGCTACTAAACACTTGGCTGCAGATATTTAGTTTCCATGTGTGGTTGAATTGACAACTCAGCTGATAATACTTGAGAATATTCTTTGGCTCCCCTTGTGTCGAATCAATAAATTTGGGTTGAATACTCTACCCTCGAAAACTGTTGCGATCCCCTATACTTGTGGGTTATCAAGACTATTTTCTGGCGCCGTTGCCGTGGAGCATAGCTCTATTCTTTGAGTTACTTGGCATTTATATCTGCTTATCATTATGAAGAACCTGAGAGATCCAAAAACCAATATTTATCCCTCAACTACGAGGCGAGGTAAGGAACTGCCATCTAGCTCTGCACTTGATTCACCTTCTGTTTTGAGTAAGCTTGCGACACCTAAACCTGCTTCTGCTATTCGTTCTGATATGTCGCATGTTATTGATGATGCCACTTCTGCTATGCATGATACTTATGATGAAACTACTTCTACACATGATACTACTGTGCCACTTGGTGAATTTCTTGATGAACAACTTGCTAGGGTTAGAGAGAATGAAATTATTGAAACTGATTATATTGAAGATAGTGATGATGAAGACTCTCCCCCTAATACTTATGAATTGCCTGTTGTTCCTGAGGGTTATGTTCTGGATGAAGAATCTGCTAGAGCTATTCTTGCTTGTAATGATAGAAGTGATCTTAAGAAATTATTAGCTAAATGGAAGCAGCAATCTCTTAATGATAGAATGAAACCTGACCCTACTTTTGCTACTTCACCTATCTGTGTTACTGATAAGGATTATGAATTCTCTGTTGATCCTGATATAATTACTTTGGTTGAATCTGATCCTTTTCATGGCTATGAATCTGAAACTATTGTGGCACATCTTACTAAATTAAATGATATAGCCACCCTGTTCACTAATGATGAGAGAACTCACTACTTTTATATCCTTAAAATATTTTTGTTCTCATTAAAGGGTGATGCTAAGATATGGTTTAATTCTCTTGATCCTGGTTGTGTGCGTAGTTCCCAGGATATGGTTTATTACTTCTATGCTAAATATTCCGCTGCTCATAAGAAACAAGTTGCTTTGAGGGATATATATAATTTTGTGCATATTGAAGAAGAGAGTCTCCCACAAGCTTGGGGGAGGCTTCTCCAATTACTTAATGCTTTGCCTGATCATCCTCTTAAGAAAAATGAAATACTTGATATCTTTTATAATGGACTAACTGATGCTTCCAGAGATTACCTGGATAGTTGTGTTGGTTCTGTTTTCAGGGAAAGAACACCAGATGAAGCTAAAATTCTATTGAATAATATGTTGACAAATGAAAATAATTGGACACTTCCTGAGCCAGCTCCTGAGCCTATTCCTAAACCAACTCCGAAGAAGAGAGGTGTTCTATTTCTCAGTGCTGAAGATATGCAAGAGGCAAAGAAATCTATGAAAGAAAAAGGTATTAAAGCTGAAGATGTTAAGAATTTACCTCCTATTGAAGAAATACACGGTCTTAATTTACCGCGTGTTGAAGAAACATATGATCTTAATCCATTACCTATTGAAGAAATGAATGGTCTCGATAACCCAACACAGGTAGTAAAGGTAAATTCTCTCTATAGATATGATAAAGATGAAATCCCATTTACCAAGTTGGCTAGTCCATGCTTAGATGAGTTTGATAAATTTATGGTGAAGCAAGAAGATTTTAATGCTTATTTTGGTAGACAATTGAAATACAATTCAAATATGCTTGAACACTTGGGTGGTTATATGGCTAATGTCAAAGGTGAACTTAAACTTATTAGTAAACATGCTTCTATGGTTACCACTCAAGTAGAACAAGTACTTAAAGCTCAAAATGATTTGCTCAATGAATTGAATAGTAAGAATAATGATTATGCTGTTAGAGTGGCTACTAGAACTGGTAGAATGACTCAGGAACCTTTGTATGCTGAAGGCCACAATAAGAGAATTGAGCAAGATTCTCAGAGAAATAATATAGATGCACCTAGTCCTTCTAAAAGGAAGAAAAAGAAAAATGATAGGACTATGCATGCTTCTAGTGAACCTATTGCTGAAACACCTGAGACTCCAAATGATATTTCTATTTCTGATGTTGAAACACAATCTGGTAATGAACCTGAAACTAGTGATAATGTTAATAATAATGTTCATGATGATGCTCAACCTAGTAATGATAATGATGTAGAAATTGAACCTGCTGTTGATCTTGATAACCCACAATCAAAGAATCAACGTTATGATAAGAAAGACTTTGTTGCTAGGAAACACAGTAAGGAAAGAGATCCTTGGGTTCAGAAACCCATGCCTTTTCCACCCAAACCATCCAAGAAAAAGGATGATGAGGATTTTGAGCGCTTTGCCGAAATGATTAGACCTATCTTTTTGCGTATGCGATTAACTGATATGCTCAAAATGAATCTTTATGCTAAGTACATGAAAGAAATTGTTACTAATAAAAGAAAGATACCGGAAGCTGAAATTTCCACCATGCTTGCTAATTATACTTTTAAGGGTGGAATACCAAAGAAACTTGGAGATCCAGGAGTACCCACTATACCATGCTCCATTAAAAGAAACTATGTTGAAACTGCTTTATGTGATTTTGGAGCCGGTGTTAGTGTTATGCCTCTCTCTTTATACAGTAGACTTGATTTGAATAAGTTGACACCTACTGAAATATCTTTGCAAATGGCTGATAAATCAACTGCTATACCTGTCGGTATTTGTGAGGATGTGCCTGTTGTGGTTACAAACGTTACTATTTTAACGGACTTTGTTATTCTTGATATTCCCGAGGACGATAGTATGTCTATTATTATTGGAAGACCCTTTTTGAATACCGTAGGGGCTGTTATTGATTGCACCAAAGGCAATGTCACTTTTCATATTAATGGTAATGAGCATACGGTACACTTTCCGAGGAAACAACCTCAAGTCCACAGTATCAATTCTATTGGAAAAATTTCCTCTTCCTACTGTCAAGAAGAAATATGATATTCTTATTGTTGGGGATGTGCATATCCCCGTTGAGGTAACATAGTGTTATTCAAAATTTCTCCGGTTCCATGTTATTCGGAATGAGTTCGTTAACAAGACTTGATCAACCTTGTTAGTGGATTCCTTTTGATGAGCATGAGATGGATGAAACTAGAAGGCACAACCTTCTGTACCCTACTTTTACTTTATGTTATTTATTTTAAATAAAATAAAAATAGTATTTTCTATCTGTTATCTGAATTATCCGTGCAATATAAAAATACCCCAAAAATAAAAGTTCTCCAAATGCCCTGAAATTTAAATATGATTTTTTCTGAAATATTTGAGAATATTTGGCACTGAGAACATAGCAGGAGGAGTTGGCACCTGGCCACGAGGGTCAGGGGCGCGCCCCCTGCCTCATGGGCCCACGGTGGCCCTCCTCCACTTATTCCTGCACCCATACACTCCTTCTTCCTCCCACAAACACGAATATCCAGCTCAAGCACGAGTTCTAGCTCATCTTGCTTCGATTTTCGATCTCCTTGCTCAAAGCACCTCTCACAAAACTGCTTGGGGAGATTGTTCCTTGGTAATTAACTCCTCCATTGGTCCAATTAGTTTTTGTTCTAGTGCTTTATTCATTGCAAATTTGTGCTACCTAGGTGACCATGTTCTTGAGCTTGCATGTCAAATTTATATGGTTCCAAGTAGTTTTGATGCATGATATAGGCTCTAGGCACTTGTATGAGTAGTTGCTATCAATTTTGTTGAGTTTGGCTTACTTTTATTTTGAAGTTACTAAAAATTTCAGAATTTTTCAGAGAATAATGAAGAGATTTTTTAGGGGCTCATCGAGCCGAAGCTCGAAGGAAAAGAAAAATGAAGAAGCAATGAAGCCCAAATATAATTTTCCTCGCACCGCGGAGGTTAGGCCGTGTGAATGGCCCTCCGATGATTTCTTGAGAGCAACCGGGATTTATGAGGATTTTTATGAATTGGCTAAGAATGCAGGCCTCACCGACTTCCTCCGCGACCAACGCGAACAGTATCTCTTACTCACCAATACTTTTGTGCAAAACTTCTACTATTATCCTAGGGAATCACCTCCTTCAGTAGAGTTTCATTTATATGATATGGTTAAGAAGATGTCACTTTATGATTTTTGTCGGATTTGTTTGATCCCTTTCGAGGGCACAATAGAGGAACCACATCGTCACAATGTGGATGTGTTTATTGATACCATCACTCTAGGGGAAACGAGGAAGGTTTCCGATGCACGAATCACTAGCATACATTTTCCTGTTTTACGCTACTTTGCAATATTTGCTAGTCGTTGCTTAATTGGTCGCGGAAACGGTGGAAACCTTAGTGTTCCTGATATTGTTATTTTGTTCCATGGTTTATTCTGTGATAACTCTGTAAGTATGGGCGGTATTCTTGCTAAACGGTTAAGTCTGAACCGTACAAAGGGCCCCATTTTTGGTGGTATCTATGCTTCACGCCTTGCTGCATATTATAACATACCTATTAGGCACTATGAAAAAGAAGAAAAATTGCTGCCTACTGTTTATTTAGATTATAAGAGTATGGTAGCGCATGATTTCATTATAAAGAATAGGGAAGGGGAGCTTAAATACAAATTATTCTTTGATAAACGTCATCCGGAGACTATTACCTTGCCTGCTCCTTCCCTGTTTGATTTATCTGCAGGCCAGTACCTCGTCTCACTGGAGGATATTCACGCCTACCGGAACCCTGCATCTGCTACAGAGCCAGAGTCGAAACCACAAGTTGATCCTCCATGACATTCTAATTACCAGTGGGATCCGGAGATGATTGCCAACCAGTGGCAATCAGAGTCTTCTTCATCGCAGTACGACCCCAACTATTACTATGGATATCCGCCAGGCCAGCCATGGCCATAGACTAACTTAGGTCAAAATCCTAAGCTTGGGGGAGTACGTATTTCTCACCGACATTACATTCATGTTCACACACTCATTGCTAGATGTCGGTGCTCATACTTTTTCATTGTATCATCCATGCTAGTTTATTTCCTTGTTTATGCTTTCTTCTTCTGTGCTCAATAAACCTTAAGAAAAACCAAAAAAATTACTTGTAGCTTTTAGCTAGTTTTAATTTCCATACTTATAGTAGTAATTAAAAAGAAAACCCAAAAATATTTCATGTTCTTCTTTTGCTTGTTGGGAGATTTCCCGTGTAAATAGCTTTATTTCTTTTCTTTTCTTTGGGGGTCGATAGGAGAAGACCATGATTAAATTGTTGAAGTGGCTCTTATATGCATTATTGTTGATCTGACAAAAGATCCCATATTGCCTTGTCTTCTCCTGTTTATTGAATGCTTGCAAATTCCAGCTTAGTCTAATGCACGCGCACTATTATTATTATTCACATCGTCCGGTCGTGCAAGTGAAAGGCAATTATGACGATATATGATGGACTTATTGAGATGAGAAAAGCTGGTATGAACTCGACCTCTTTTGTTATTGTAAATATGATTAGTTCATCGTTCCTGATTTAGCCTATTATGAATAAACATGTTTGCAATGACAACTAGAGATCATAATTTCTTGTGCCATGCTTGATTAGCTGGGAGCTTATAATGGTTTACCTTGCGTGCCAACATGCTATTAAAATGGTTGTGATGTGGTATGATAGGTTGGTATCCTCCTCTAAATGATTTAAGTGACTTGACTTGGCACATGTTCACGCATGTAGTTGAAACAAAATCAACATAGCCTTCACGATATTTATGTTCATGGTGGATTATATCCGACTCATGCTTGCATTCGGTGTTGATTAATTTTAATGCATGTTCATGACTGTTGTTGCTCTCTAGCTGGTCGCTTCCCAGTCTTTTTCTAGCCTTCACCTGTACTAAGCGGGAATACTGCTTGTGCATCCAACTCCATAAACCCCAAAGTTATTCCATATGAGTCCACCATACATACCTATATACGGTATCTACCTGCCGTTCCAAGTAAATTTGTATGTCCCAAACTCTAAACCTTCAAATAAATATCCTGTTTTGTATGCCCGAATAGCTCATGTATCAACTAGGGCTGTCCGTATCTTCCATGTTAGGTGGGTTATTCTCAAGAGGAGTGGACTCCGCTCCTCACTCACGAGAAAAGGGCTGGTCACCGGGATGCCCAGTCCCATGCTTTATGCAAATCAAATCAAAATAATTGCAAACAAAACTCCCCCTGGGACTCTTGTTAGTTGGAGGCACTCGTTGTTTCAAGCAAGCCATGGATTGATGCTTGTTGGTGGAGGGGGAGTATAAACTTTACCATTCTGTTTGGGAACCGCCTATAATGTGTGTAGCATGGAAGATATTGCCATCTCTTGGTTGTTATGTTGACAATGGAAGTATACCGCTCAAAATATTATTCACCTCTATTTCCAAACCGAGCTCTGGCACCTCTACAAATCCCTGCTTCCCTCTGCAAAGGGCCTATCTATTTACTCTTATCTTGAGTCATCACCCTCTTATTAAAAAGCACCAGTTGGAGAGCACTGCTGTCATTTGCATTCATTACTGTTAGTTTACATTGAGTATGACTTGACTGGATCTCTTTTACCATGAATTACAATGTCTAGTCGGTCCTTGATCTTTAAAGGTGCTCTGCATTTATGTTTTGCGGTCTCAGAAAGGGCTAGCGAGATACCATATTTTTATATCATATTATGATTGTTTTGAGAAAGTGTTGTCATCCGAGATTTATTATTATTGCTTGCTAGTTGATTATGCCATTGATATGAGTAAACATGAGACCTATGCGTTATTGTGAATATGGTTAGTGTCGTGGAATTGTCACGGCAGATGTCCTAGTGTCAGGACTTCGTCGTGAGGCCAACGCATCTTTGTGGTAGCTTGAGAGGGGTTGAGCGGAATCGAGAGACGCAACACAAGACAAGGATTTAGACAGCTTTGGGCCCCGGGAAACATCGTCCGGTAATAGCCCTACATGCTGTTTGTGGCTAGATCTCATTATGCTCATGAGAGAGTCGCCGCATAAGCCGGCTCCCCCTTTGTGTCTTCCCCTAGAGATTGTTTCTTCTTGCTTGTCCCTCTTTTGGGGAGCCCTGCCCCTCCTTATATAAGTTGAAGGGGCGGGTTACATGACTAGTCCTAGTAGTATTAGGATTACTCTATTACAAGTGGAGTCCTAGTCTTGCTTCCTTTGCAGGAGAATATTCCTTATGTCTTCCTCTTAAGCCGGCCCACCATCACATGAACCGGCCTTCTGGGCCTTGGGCCTTGTCATCCATCTGAACCGTCGTTGAGGTCATCAGTAAGCCATCAAATACTCGTCGGGTCTCTGTGAGCCGCCAAGTTCGACCGGGTCATACATCCGGCCGGGTCATACCGCGGGGTATATCCCCGACATTAGCCACCAGTTTAATTTGGATTTATCCATGTTAAACTGATCCTGTGAACAAAACACAAGAACAATTTGACAAGTTATGTTCCGGGTTAAATATGTTGTAAGCCGGCACCTGATTATCGTTAAGTCCTTGTCACTTCCATGTTGATATATACATGTCGATGATCTCATAGCAAATCTCCCTTAGCAGATATGTTTCAACTTTGTCAATGTAAAAAATAATCCAGATACTCCTTTTGAGAAATCCGGGTCAATAGGTTAACTTCAGAGTCAATTTGCTGACATTGGTCTCTTGTAGAGAAATATTGTAAGAAATAATCCACTTGAATCGGCTTCCAAAGTGTCGGCTTAAAAAATATTGGTCTTGAAATACTCATCTGATTTTTAGCCGGCTTGAGGATGTAAAACTTGCCGGTTTAATATTACCAAAATTGCCAGTTTATAAATATTGATGGCACCGAGTCATAATTGTTGCCGACACCGGGTCATAATTATTGATGACGTCGGGCTATGATTATTGCAGACACCGGGTCATAATGATTGGGGATGCCGGGTCAATCTGATTTGCTCAAAACTGAGAATTCGAAAGTATGTCTCCTTATATCCGTGTTACCTGTAGCCCCCAAGTGCCAGGTTGTCATGCTTGCATCAACCTAGGACTTGTAATTGTCTTATGCTCACAAAAACTTCAACCGGTGTAGCCTCCAAGGGCCGGGTCATTATGCAATAATGAGCAGGGACTTTGTAGATGTAGACTTGAGCAGCAACATGTAGCCCCCAAGGGCCGGCTTAGTAAGATAATATTGAGTTGGGACTTTATATATATTTCCTTGAATTGTTAACAGGAGCAATCGGTAGCCCCCAAGGGCCGGCTCATTACAATGTAATGAGTCGGGTCTTCAATAAGGCCAGTAAAAATGACTTTGCATTAGCCCCCAAGTGCCATGGTGCATGCTGGCAGTGACATGGGACTTGCATATTTGATGTAATCTTAACTTGAATAATGTAGCCCCTAAGTGTCAGGTCGTAAGCCTGCAGCGACTCGGGACTATTCCGTCCATTGTAGAATAAATTATATCCATTGATAAAATAATATCCATTGCGCTGAAGTGACTTTGAAAACTCAATCGTAATATTGGTTATTGATAACCATAAAAATCCAGCCAGGCTATTATAGATTTGAATAATATAACCCGGTTTGAAAAACCAGTTCCTGTGATATTGAATCGTACTGCCGGTTTAGGATACCTGTGCAGTAAGGATGATAATCCCAATCTTTAGAAACCAAAAACTTCCAAATGTTTATGATTGTCATATATGGTGACTTATCATCCAAAAGTCAAGCCGGGTTAATCGAAACCACATATATGCTTCAGATATGAACAAAAAGTCTCAAGACAAACCCAAAAGAATGTTTTCAAAAAACTTAAGCAAAAATAGAAAGAAGAATTTGAGGTTTCTGATTCGAATACGATCAGTAAACCGGACCGAAGGGGTTAAGCCAGGATTCGAATACGATCATGTAGCCCCCAGTGGCTTTGGCGTTGCGCTGATCAAGAGGGTACCGACAGTTATGTTCTCTTTGGTTCGAATACGACCTATGTTTGAACAGGAAGCCCCCAAATGACCTTGAGAGGTTTTTAACGACCCTGATTCGAATACGATCCAAGTCGGACCCAAAAGGGTTAAGCTGTGATTCGAATACGATCAAGAAGCCCCCTAGTGAGTTTGGCATTGCGCCGATCAAGAGGGTACTGACAGCTATGTTCTCTTTGGTTCGAATACGACCTATGTTTGAACAGGAAGCCCCCAAATGACCTTGAGAGGTTTTTAATGACCCTGATTCAAATACGATCCAAGTTGGACCCAAAAAAGGTTAAGATGTGATTCGAATACGATCAAGAAGCCCCCTAGTGAGTTTGGCATTGCGCCGATCAAGAGGGTACCGACAGCTATGTTCTATTTGGTTCGAATACGACCTATGTTTGAACATGAAGGCCCCAAATGACCTGTAACTATGGCTATGAGCCAGATCAAAGGGTAATCATAGCTTAGCTCAATAAGCCGGAAGCCCCCAAGTGATATATTTCTGAGCTGTGCTCGCCGGGTGCCTATGTTTGAGTTGTGCTGTGCAACAAACTCTCTTTGGTCCCTTGAGCCGGATTTTAAACCGAATATTAAGAGCTTTAACGCTTTGTGAGAGACAATTTTCCCTTGAATCGGAATCCTTCTTTTTAAGCCGGAAATTTTCTGACGGCTTTAAATATTAGCCAATAAGGCAGTAGACTCCGGGGCCGGGTTATTTTTCTCTCCAATGACCCGGAGTTCTTGAATCTTCTTTAAACCGACAATCATTTACTGAGTCATGTCGTCGTTGCCCCCGAGTCTCAAGGCGACTCGAGGAGTTGAATTTGAGACTCTCCATATTGACCGTGATATAAACCGGCATAAGTCATTCAATCAGCTCAGTGATATAATAATCTCTTTTGCAATAGACAACTTGCCCTGTATTGGAGAACTTACAAGCTAGAGTAATCGCACTTTTAAAGAAAGCAATATGTATTATAAAAATATACTGGATGAATTTCACCTGATATGTGGACGAAAAATGAGTCATATATCTCGTTCGTGGATCACCTCCAATAAATTCCACGACGATTTAGCCACTCTCCAGATATTATGGAAAAAACGGCTCGCAGCGGACGAGTGGCGGCTCGCGGAGGCCATGGGCGTACAAACAGGCCGTAATGACGGCTCAAGCCGCGGCGGCCTGCTGGTAGTGGCTGTGGTTGCGTTGTGCGAGGGCGGCTCAGCGCGTGAGACGGTGAGGGCGCAGGCACGAGCGAAGAGGCGTAATACCACAGCAGAGGCGGCCGCGAAACTGGGCGGCTCGGCGTATGGCATGGGCGGCCCAAAAGGATCCTCCGGGTCATCATATTTTCTAATTTTTTCTTGAAACCCGACCACTTTTCCTTTCTTTTCTCCAGATGGCACCCTCTCCCTTGTATCTTTCATCAGTCTGTAGGAGAGGAGTAAATTACGCAGAAGTACTATAATTAGGACATTGGAAACAGATTGGTACCAAGTTTGGTAATTTTTACGTGTCAATACCAACTTTGGGGCGAGGCGTTGCAGAACGGACTAAACGACGAGGCGTTGCAGAACGGACTAAACGACGTATAAACATGTACTGACAGGGAAACTGACAGCGGGGCCCACCTGTCAGGGGCTGACGTGGCATCTTTTTTCACAGAAAAACCCCTTGGTTTATATTTAATCACACAAAGCGCCTCGTTTGCGGAAAAAACTCAAAACCAGCCAAAATAAATCATGCGCGGTCGCAAGGATTCGAACCCGCGACACACTAAGCGAGGAAAAGGCACGTTGACACTACGGCACGCCGTCACGTTCCGCACATTTGATGCTTAAACCTTTTTATACTATACATCAGAAACCATTTTTGTTGTTGAAAAACTGTTTCGTTCTTTTTAATGCGTTTTTTGTTTCGTATTTCTTTTATCTTTTAAAACACGTCCGGGCCTTCTTCCATTTTTCCTTTTTAAAACTTTTGCGCATCTCTTTTATATATAGGTTTTGTAATAAATGGTGAACGTTTTCTCACTACTCCATATATTTTAAATTTATACTGAACTATTTATTATGCGATACTTTTTGTAAATACACACTGGAAATTATTTTATAAATACATACTGAACACTATTGTATAATATACGAACAATTTGTTATACACACTGAAAATTATTCATACTGAACTATAATATATGAACACCTTTTTTTAGTTTTAGATGAACATTTTTAAAATATATGGTGAAGTTTTTTTAATATACATATATTGAAATTTTATATTATGCGATATTTTTTGAAAATACACACTGAATATTATTGTATAAATACACACTGAATACAATTGTATAATATACGATGAACATTTCGGTTATATACATTACATTTTTTAATATACAATATCTGAAAAAATGCCGCATAGTAAAAAGTTCGGTGTAAATTTTAAAAATGTCGAAAGTATTGAAATAATGTACACCATTTATTACAAAACCTATATATATATATATATAAAGAGATGCGCAAAAGTATAAAGAAAGGAAAACCGAAAGAAGGCCAGGACATGTCGTAAAAGATAAAAGAAATACAAAAAAAACGCATTAAAAAAATGAAACAGTTGTCCAGCAACAAAAAGGGTTTCTATAGTATAGTATAAAAACGTTTAAGCTTCTACTGTATCACATAAAAACGCCCCTTTCACATGAGTAGTGGGTCGGGGGTTCGAAATCTCACGGGGGCGCGCGCGTAATTTATTATTGCTGGTTTTGAGTGTTTTTACGCAAACAAGGCTCTTTGTGTGATTAAATATAAACCGAGGGGTTTTTCTGTGAAAAAAGATGCCACGTCAGCCCCTGACAGGCGGGCCCTGCTGTCAGTTTCCCGTTAATATGTATTTATACGCAGTTTAGTCCGTTCTGCAACGTCTCGCCCCAAAGTTAGTATTGACATGTAAAAATTACCAAACTTAATACTAATCTGCTTTCAAAGCCTCAATTATGATACTTCTATGCAATTTACTCGTAGGAGAGCGCACGGGCGCAACTAGTGTGACAGGACGGCCGGAGCGGGGACGCAGCGGGACGGCAAGCCGGCCGGGGCGACGCAAGAGTCGGGCCGCGGGCAGATGATGCAGAACGGGGCGGCACTGCATAAGTCGGAGCGGAGGCACGCGGGCGTGGCCTCATGCAGCGGGAACCGGACCGGGTCGTAGACGGCCAAAGGCGGGCCGGCCGCAGGGGAAGGCGGGCCGGCCGCAGGGGAAGGCGGAGCCGGCAAGGGCGCTCGTGGCAGAGCCACTGGCGCAGCGGAGGAACCGAGGCGGGACACAGCCGCGGCGGCGCGGGGCATGGAGCCGGCCGCCGTGAAAGAGGGCTGCGGTGACTACTGGGCAGCACGGCCGGCTCACAGCGGGTAGCTCAACAGAGAGGAGAGGCTGGCGGCGGCTCGGGCACGGGGTCGCGCGGGGATAGTCCAAGATCCTCCGGCGGCTTAGAGCGAGGTTGAAGCGACCGCGGTGTCTGAATCCTTCTCCGGGTCATCGCTGTAAAATCCCCAAAACCGAGCTTGCATCAGAGATAAACTTTGAGGGCGACGAGGCGGATTTTCCGCCGCAACTAAGGTAAGGCTCAGCAAGGGAGTGGCGATGATGACCCGGCGGAGGCCGGCGGGTTGTGACAGAGGCGTAGTCCAGCAGCGGGCGGCTCAGAGGTAACGACAGTCAGCGGCGGCTCGACGTGAGGGCCCGCGCAGGCGTGTCAGAGGCGAAGAGGGCCACAACAGCAGCTCAGCGCGCCGACAAAGGTGGTTTAGGCAAGGCTAAGGAAAACAGTTTGACACGCCGAAGACGAAGCGAACAAAGGCCCCGGTGCTCCGTGACGCAGCGGAAGCAAGGCGACGAGGGCGAGCTCGCAGCGGCAGAAGCAGATGCGCGACCCGGGGCGATGGAGTGTCACTGGCGCGCGGCCGTACGGGAGCCCGTGGAAGAGCCGGTCGCCGGGGGCGCACAAGGGCAGCCGAACCCGATGCTGCTGTAGAGGGGAAGCGCGGGCTGAGCCGGCACAGAGTGGAGAGGCTGGGCGGCTCACCGATGAAGTGAGGCTACGGCAGCGAGGCGGAGCAAAGCCGGCGGCGGCCTGGCCAGATGGAATCTCGTCCGAGGAGACGGAATTTGCTCAAGTGGCGATGCAGAGTTCAGGTCGTGGTTGGTTGACTCGCGTCCGAGTCCTTTCTTCCTTTCCTGCCTTCTTTTCCTTTGTAAATGGGATTGTCGCTGACCATTAATTCTATTTTCCCGTGCTGATGAGTCAACGGATGGATTGCTTTTTTTCACACCGGTTTTAACACCAAAAGTATGAGTTGATGCCTCTGGATTTGAAAACAGCATAACAGTGTATGGGCAACCAAATTTTGACCGTCCCGGCAGCTTGGCAATCTCGACGGCGGCCTGCGCGCTGCGGGCGACTCGGCAATGAAGTAGAGTCCGAGTCATGACTGAATCCTGAATCCGGGTCGAGACCGTTCCCTTCTCCTAATAGTAATTTTCCCTTGAGGACCTAACAACCCGGCACTTGCATCTACTAGTACCCTGTCAATTTGGTGTGGTGTCTTATTTCCATCTTGGCTTCCGTCCAACACGTTAGAAGTACTAGTTGAATTAGTCCTTTGACTTGGGTAATTCACGTGATGACGTGGTAACTGGTCAGATTGTTTGCTCCCCAATTCTTGGGATTTGAAGTGAACCAGCATACGTCAGCTGCTCTGGATGCGATCTGTCTCGCGTAGTTTCCTTCCGAAAACAAATAACGAGGATATGACTTGTAACAACTGAACGGCTGCGTGCGAGTTATTGCAGCGGAAAATTTTTGTCCGACTCGGCTTCAAACAGCGACACGGCGAAAATCGATCTAGTTTTGATGGATCGTCCGGTCGCGACGGTGCGCACTGCAAACCTTATTTTCTCTTGACCGAAAATCTTGTATATGTTATTTTGATTATTCATCAACGATAACATCTTCTGCGCCGGCTCTTTTTCATCCAACACATCGCGAGCTTCTCGATCCCTGAGATAGATCCCTTCAAGAACTCAACACCACCGTGCGCATCGCCCCACGGTGGGGCCAACTATCGTGGAATTGTCACGGCAGATGTCTTAGTGTCAGGATTTAGTCGTGAGGTCAACGCATCTTTGTAGTACCTTGAGAGGAGTTGAGCGGAATCGAGAGACGCAACACAAGACAAGGATTTAGACAGTTTTGGGCCCCGGGAAACATCGTTCGATAATAGTCCTACATGCTGTTTCTGGCTAGATCTCATTATACTCATGAGAGAGTCGCCGCATAAGCCGGCCCCCCCTTTGTGTCTTCCCCTAGAGAGTGTTTCTTCTTACTTGTCCCTCTTTTGGGGAGCCCTGCCCCTCCTTATAAAAGTTGAAGGGGCGGGTTACATGACTAGTCCTAATAGGACTAGGATTACTCTATTACAAGTGGAGTCCTAGTCTTGCTTACTTTGCAGGAAAATATTTCTTATGTCTTCTTCTTAAGCCGGCCTACCATTATATGAACCGGCCTTTTGGGCCTTGGGCCTTGTCATCCATCTGAACCGCCGTTGAGGTCATCAGTAAGTCACCAAATACTCGCCGGGTCTCTGTGAGCTGCCAAATCCGACCGGGTCATACTTCCGGCCGGGTCATACCGCAGGGTATATCCCCGACAGTTAGTTCATAATCTTTGCTGAAAACTTGAATGCTGGCTTTACATATTTACAACAACAAGAGCAAACAGAGTTTGTAAAATTTATCTTTATCACTTTCAGTTTATCAACTAAATTGCATGAGGACAAACAAAGGTTTAAGCTTGGGGGACTTGATACGTCTCCGTTGTATCTACTTTTTCCAAACACGTTTGCCCTTGTTTTCGACTATAACTTGCATGATTTGAATGGAACTAACCCAGACTGGCGCTGTTTTCAGCAGAATTGGCATGGTGTTATTTATGTGCAGAAACAAAAGTTCTCGGAATGACTTGAAACTTCACGGAACGTCTATTTGGAAATAATAAAAAATCCTAGCAAAAGATGAAGACCAGGGGGCCCACACCCTAGCCACGACGGTGGGGGGCGCGCCTCCTACCTCGTGGGCCCCCTGGAGCTCATCCGACCTCAACTCCAACTCTATATATTTGGTTTTGGGGAGAAAAAAATCAAGGAGAAGGATTCATCGTGTTTTACGATACGGAGCCGCCGCCAAGCCCTTAAACCTCTCGAGAGGGCTGATCCGGAGTCCGTTCGGGGCTCCGGAGAGAGGAATCCGTCGCCATCATCATCATCAACCTTCCTCCATCACCAATTTCATGATGCTCACCGCCGTGCGTGAGTAATTCCATCGTAGGATTGCTGGACGGTGATGGGTTTGATGAGATTTATCATGTAATCGAGTTAGTTTTGTTAGGGTTTGGTCCCTAGTATCCACTATGTTCTAAGATTGATGTTGCTATGACTTTGCTATGCTTAATGCTTGTCACTAGGGCCCGCGTGCCATGATTTCAGATCTGAACCTATTATGTTTTCATCAATATATGAGAGTTCTTGATCCTATCTTGCAAGTCTATAGTCACCTATTATGTGTTATGATCCGTTAACCCCGAAGTGACAATAATCGGGATACTTACCGGTGATGACCGTAGTTTGAGGAGTTCATGTATTCACTATGTGTTAATGCTTTTGTCCTACACTCTATTAAAAGGAGGCCTTAATATCCCTTAGTTTCCGCTAGGGCCCCGCTGCCACGGGAGGGTAGGACAAAAGATGTCATGCAAATTCTTTTCCATAAGCACGTATGACTATATTCGGAATACATGCCTACATTACATTGATGAATTGGAGCTAGTTCTGTGTCACCCTAGGTTATGACTGTTACATAATGAACCACATGCGGCATAATTCTCCATCACTGATCCATTGCCTACGAGCTTTCCATATATTATTCTTTGCTTATTTACTTTTCCGTTGCTGTTGCTATCATCACTACAAAATACCAAAAACATTACTTTTGCTATCATTACCTTTTGCTATCATTACCGCTACTATCATATTACTTTGCTACTAAACACGTTGATGCAGATATTAAGTTTCCACGTGTGGTTGAATTGACAACTCAGCTGCTAATACTTGAAAATATTCTTTGGCTCCCCTTGTGTCGAATCAATAAATTTGGGTTGAATACTCTACCCTCGAAAACGGCTGCGATCCCCTATACTTGTGGGTTATCACACGACATGTTGATGCCGCTTCATGATAGCATGCCAAGTTTCATGAATTTCGGACGAGCTTTGGATTTAATAGAATCTAAAAACCAAGTATCTCAATGTTTGCGGCCGAGTAACCATGGCAGGGTGTTTGACATTCATTCCCATTTCTTGCATGGGACCTAAGCATGCACCCAAAGACACAAATTTAATTTTTCAACTAATTTATATGCATTAGAGCATGCGCATGTAGTTCAAATTTGAATTAGGCACATAAATGCATTGAAAAATCAATTAATGCTTAAAAATGTCCAAACGAACCCCGAAAATCCCCAAAATTGACACAACACTCCTATTTTTCTATGTTGACACAAGAAAAAATTTGAAAGCAATAAGAGGCAATGGATATCGTTTCGTCCCCGAAGGTGGGACGTTCCCTACCGAAACCATCCGGCTTGTTGTGAGAAGCATATCCCCAAACTTGCCCCAAATGGGACCAAAAATTTACCACGGGATGTTGATGCCTCTCCATGATAGCATTCCAAGTGTCATGAATTTCGGACGAGCTTTGGATTTACTATAATTTAAAAACCATGTATCTCAATGTTTGCGGCCGAGTGACCGTGGCAGGGTGTTTGACACTCATTCCCATTTCTTGCATGGGTCCTAAGCATGCACCCAAGGACACAAATTTGATTTTTCAACCAATTTATATGCATTAGAGCATGTGCATGTAGTTCAAATTTGAATTATGCACATAAATGCATTGAAAACTGAATTAATGCATAAAAATGTCCAAATGAACCCCGAAAAATCCAAAAAATTGACACAACACTTCTGTTGTTCTATGTTGACACGATACAAATATTGAAAGCAATAAGAGGCAATGAATATCATTTCGTCCCCAAAGGTGGGACGTTCCCTACCGAAACCATCTGGCTTGTTGTGAGAAGCTCTGGTTTTTCAGAAGCATATCCCCAAACGTACCCCAAATGAGACAATAAAATTACAATGGCATGTTGATGCCGCTCCATGATGGCATACCAAGTTTCATGAATTTTAGAGGAGCTTCGGATTTACAAGAATTTAGAAACCAGATATCTCAATGTTTGCGGCCGAGTGACCGTGGCAGGGTGTTTGACATTCATTCGCATTTCTTGCATGGGACCTAAGCATGCAACCAAGGACACAGATTTGAATTTTCAACCAATTTATATGCATTAGAGCATGTGCATGTAGTTCAAATTTGAATTATGCACATAAATGCATTGAAAACTCAGTTAATGCATAAAAATGTCCAAACGAACCCCAAAAAATCCCAAAAATTGACACAACACTCCTGTTGTTCTACGTTGACACGAGAAATTTTTTGAAAGCAATAAGAGGCAAAGGATATCGTTTCGTCCCCAAAGGTGGGGCGTTCCCCACCGAAACCATCATGTTTGTTGTGAGAAGTTCTGGTTGTGAGAAGCATATACCCAAACTTGCCCTTAATGGGACAAGAAAATTACCACGGCATGTTGATGCCGCTCCATGATAGCATGCCAAGTTTCATGAATTTCAGACGAGTTTTGGATTTACTAGAATTTAAAAACAAGGTATATCAATGTTTGCGGCCGAGTGACAGTGGCAGGGTGTTTAACATTCATTCCCATTTCTTGCATGGGACCTAAGAATGCACCCAGGGACAAAGATTTGATTTTTAAACCAATTTATATGCACTTGAGCATGTGCATGTAGTTTAAATTTGAATTATGCAAATAAATGCATTGAAAACTCACTTAATGCATAAAAATGTCCAAACGAACCTTGAATAATTCCAATTCTTTTATGACACACATATAGTTGCATGTTCACTGCAGATAAAAGGTCTAGCAATTCAAACACCTTCCATGCCCACTGTGACCCCATTATGTCATTCAAATCAAGACGAAAAATCAAGTAGATCCCACACACTTTATTATAACCAACCGTGTGAGATGCAGCACAAAATATCTTGGAGCATCGTTGGAGTATAGTATGCATACGGCTTATGCAAGATGGTGCGACGGCTATAGTCCACAGCCCGCTCTGAATAAGGGACCGTGTCTGATGACACTTTGCACGCAGTTTTTTCACTGAAGCTATTCCAAATTTTCAGCTTCCGCAAAAATATCTACCTCCCCGCCCCTCCCCCTTACCAAAAGCCACATTTCCCCTGTTTTTTGCCTTCCTTTCCAAGTTGAAACCCTCACTCCTTGCTTGCAGCGCCGCCTGCTCGCCAGCGACCCTCCTTCACCCTGCCCGGCCTCGCCTGTCTAGGCAGGTAATCCACACCCGACCCCCATCCTCCTCCTGCTTCCACATCCCACATGCCCCGACCGCCGGTGCATGTGCGGATGAGGTCGCGATGGCTGCCATTCTTGCCGACCCCCAGATCTTGGAGGAGCACCTCGCCGTGAAGGCTACCATTGACGCCTCGCGTACCGATGCCGCGATGCGGTTGGCTGCTTTAAACGATAGTTCGTGGCATTCTCTCGAGGCCAACGTCGGTGCTTTTGATGAAGACTATGAGGTGTTTTCTTAGCGTGCACGTGCTTACCTCATCTCGAGAGCCAGCAGGTTGGTGCCCGGAGCGGCTCAGGAAACTCACCACTACAACAAGGGCACCCACGATGCGGAGGCCTCGCCCTCTTCCATGTCCAAGGAGCCAATCGTCATCGATAGCTCCAACAATGAGGAGCAGTTTGTCTTATTAGCTCACTATAAGGACCCATGTTCAGTTTGGTAGCTACTGCCTTTCCTTAACAAATTGAATTGTGCTGTCTACTTTTACCATGCAATCTTTTGCTATAGTGTATATGTTCTATATGTCGTGCAATGTGGTGTTCAGTTAACTGCTTGGATCAATTCTGCAAATGTGATGTTCAATTCTTCAGGGTGCAATATTTCCAAGTTGTTAAGCATGGTTGGTTTGGTTAACTGTCCGATCTTCTATTACGAGTATGTTATATTGTGCAATGTGGTGCTTAGTTAATGTTTGGTTCATTTGTTGTGGTGTTTAGTTAACTGCTTGGTTCAATTCTGCAATGCGATGTTCAATTGTTGTGGCTGCATTCTGTTATTATATACCATGTGAGAAATAAATCAAATTTGGTTGTAATAAATATATGAGAAACAAATACAATTGCTATATTTCCAAGTTGTTAAGCATGCTTGGTTTGGTGATCTTCTATTAGGAGTATGTTATATTGTGCAATGTGGTGCTCAGTTAACGTTTGGTTCATTTATTGTGGTGTTTAGTTAACTCCTTGGTTCAATTCTACAATGCGATGTTCAATTGTTGTGGCTGCATTCTGTTATTGTATATCATGTGAGGAATAAATCGAATTTGGCTGCACTTAATACATGAGAAACATGTTGGAAATATGCCCTAGAGGCAATAATAAAATGGTTATTATTATATTTCCTTGTTCATGATAATTGTCTATTGTTCATGCTGTAATTGTATTAACCAAAATCGTAATACATGTGTGAATACACAGACCACAACATGTCCCTAGTGAGCCTCTAGTTGACTAGCTCGTTGATCAATAGATGGTTGTGGTTTCCTGACCATGGACATTGGATGTTGTTGATAACGGGATCACATCATTAGGAGAATGATGTGATGGACAAGACCCAATCCAAAGCATAGCACAAGATCGTGTAGTTCATTCGCTAGAGCTTTTCTAATGTCAAGTATCCTTTCCTTAGACCATGATATTGTGCAACTCTCGGATACCGTAGGAGTGCTTTGGGTGTATCAAACGTCACAACATAACTAGGTGACTATAAAGGCGCACTACAGGTATCTCCGAAAGTATCTGTTGGGTTGGCACGAATCGAGACTGGGATTTGTCACTCTATGTGATGGAGAGGTATCTCTGGGCCCACTCGGTAATGCATCATCATAATGAGCTCAACGTGACTAAGGAGTTAGCCACGGGATCATGCGTTACGGAACAAGTAAAGAGACTTGCCGGTAACGAGATTAAATGAGGTATGGGGATACCGACGATCGAAACTCGGGGAAGTAACATACCGACGAACAAAGGGAATTGTATATGGGATTGATTGAATCCTCAACATCGTGGTTCATCCGATGAGATCATCGTGGAACATGTGGGAGCCAACTTGGCTATCCAGATCCCGCTGTTGGTTATTGGCTGGAGATATGTCTCGATCATGTCTGCATGGTTCCCGAACCCGTAGGGTCTAGACACTTAAGGTTCGATGACGCTAGAGTTGTAATGGGAATAGTATGTGGTTACCGAAGGTTGTCCGGAGTGCCGGATGAGATCCAAGACGTGATGAGGAACACCAGAATGGTCCGTAGGTGAAGATTGATATGTTGGACGAAGGGTATTGGAGTCCAGAATTGTTCTAGGAGTACCGGGTGACGACCAGCGTGACCTGATACGTCTCCCATGTATCTATAATTTTTGATTGTTCCATGCTATTATATTATCTGTTTTAGATGTTTATAGGCTTTATTATGCACTTTTATATTATTTTTGAGACTAACCTATTAACCCAGAGCCCAATGCCAGTTTCTGTTTTTTCCTTGTTTTAGAGTATCGCAGAAAAGGAAAATCAAATGGAGTCCAATTGACCTAAAACTTCACAGAACTTATTTTTGGACCAGAAGAAGCCCACAGAGTATTGGAGTTGGACCAGGAGAGTCCCGGGCTGCCCACGAGGGTTGGGGACGCGCCCACCCCCCTGGGCGCGCCCCCTGCCTCATGGACAGCCCGGAGGTCCACTGACATACTTCTTCCTCCCACATATACCAATGTACCCTAAAAACTTCGGGGAGCAGAATAGATCGGGAGTTCCGCCGCCAAAAGCCTCTGTAGCCACTTAAAACCAATCCAGACCCGTTCCGGCACCCTACCGGAGGGGGGAATCCCTCTCCGGTGGCCATCTTCATCATCCCGGTGCTCTCCATGACGAGGAGGGAGTAGTTCTCCCTCGGGGCTGAGGGTATGTACCAGTAGCTATGTGTTTGATCTCTCTCTCTCTCTCTCTCTCTCTCGTGTTCTTGAGGTGGTACGATCTTGATGTATCGCGAGCTTTGCTATCATAGTTGGATCTTATGATGTTTCTCCCCTCTACTCTCTTGTAATGGATTTAGTTTTCCCTTTGAAGTTATCTTATCAGATTGAGTCTTTAAGGATTTGAGAACACTTGATGTATGTCTTGCGTGGGATAACCGTGGTGACAATGGGTTATTCTATTGATTCACTTGATGTATGTTTTGGTGATCAACTTGCGGGTTCCTCCCATGAACCTATGCATAGGGGTTGGCACACGTTTTCATCTTGACTCTCTGGTAGAAACTTTGGGGCACCCTTTGAAGTACTTTGTGTTGGTTTGAATAGATGAATCTGAGATTGTGTGATGCATATCGTATAATCATACCCGCGGATACCTGAGGTGACATTGGAGTATCTAGGTGATATTAGGGTTTTGGTTGATTTGTGTCTTAAGGTGTTAATCTAGTACGAACTCTAGGGCTGTTTGTGACACTTATAGGAATAGCCCAACAGATTGATTGGAAAGAATAACTCTGAGGTGGTTTTGTACCCTACCATAATCTCTTTGTTTGTTTTCCGCTATTAGTGACTTTGGAGTGACTCTTTGTTGCATGTTGAGGGATAGTTATATGATCCAGTTATGTTATTATTGTTGAGAGGACTTGCACTAGTGAAAGTATGAACCCTAGGCCTTGTTTCAATGCATTGCAATATCGTTTACGCTCACTTTTATCATTAGTTACCTTGCTGTTTTTATATTTTCAGATTACAACTACTATTATCTACTATCCATATTGCACTTGTATCACCATCTCTTCGCCGAACTAGTGCACCTATACAATTTACCATTGTATTGGGTGTGTTGGGGACACAAGAGACTCTTTGTTATTTGGTTGCAGGGTTGCTTGAGAGAGACCATCTTCATCCTACGCCTCCTACAGATTGATAAACCTTAGGTCATCCACTTGAGGGAAATTTGCTACTATCCTACAAACCTCTGCACTTGGAGGCCCAACAACGTCTACAAGAAGAAGGTTGTGTAGTAGACATCAAGCTCTTTTC
This sequence comes from Triticum aestivum, assembly GCF_018294505.1. Classification (NCBI taxonomy): domain Eukaryota; kingdom Viridiplantae; phylum Streptophyta; class Magnoliopsida; order Poales; family Poaceae; genus Triticum; species Triticum aestivum. The sequence goes on from NC_057809.1 coordinate 98,259,965, forward strand.
TGGCGCCGTTTCCGGGGAGGTGAGTGCTTGAAGGTATATCTTTAGATCTTGCAATCGAGTCTTTTAGTTTCTTGTTTTATCACTAGTTTAGTTTATAAAAGAAAATTACAAAAAAATGGAATTAAGTTTGCTTCATACGCTTCATCTTTTTAATACCTTTCATAAGTATGATGGAAAGGAAAATTGTGCCAAAGTGTTAGAAGCAGAATGCATTAAAATGTTTGGCACTAAATCTTTGAATGATGAGCATGATTGCAATGTTGTTAGTATGAACTCCTTGAATATCCATAGTACTAATGATGATTGCACTATTTATGATGAAAATGACTCCTATAAACATGTCAATTTTTGTGGAGTGCATTGGGTTTGCAAGTACACACCAATTAGGGAAGATAGATTTTGCAAGAGGCATAAGTACTTAGAAACTAAATTGTTGCTAGAAAGGCTAGATGTTTGTGCTGAAAAATTAAATTTTCTTGGCCATACTTGTGAGCTTTCCAATGTACGTGGTCATTTAACCATCCGATGCAAATTGTTTCATGATCTAATCGTTTCCAATTGTGATGACTTGATTTCTCGTGCACATCATAATGAACTTAGTTTACTTATGGGTTATGAAGAAATGAAACGTATAACTAACTATCTTCCAGTATTTGCCCATGATAAACTTCTTGGTTTTGATCTAGAGGAAATTTATATGTATTGTGAGGTGAATTGTATTGAAAATCCTTATATTGCCAACTACATAAAGAAAACAAAACAAATAGAAGATGAAGAGAATACTAATGAAAGGGAAGAGACTTCCCAATATCCTCATATTATTTCTTATGATGAATTAGGTAACGAGGAGGAGCCTTCTATTCAACCAATCTCATTAATAAGGAGCTCCAAAAAGAGGATTGAACCCACACATGATGTGGTGAAGAAAAATAAAAGAAAAAGGAAGAGAGGTAAAAATATATCTCTCCCAAATAATGCTGCTCCTATTACTGTTGTGCCTCATGAAAATATAATTGTGGAAGATGATGCACTTGATGATTATCTTGTTATGCCTATTGCTTGTTGTGATGATTATGATTGGGAAGATAATAATACTTCTTATGATCTTGAAAATCTTCTTGGCACTTGCTTGGAAGAATATGATAATTGCTATACTATTGGTGCTATCCATACTATTAACGATGAGGGTGATTATGCTTATGATATGAAAAGGCCCAAGCTTGGGGATGCTATGTTTGATGAAGATGATGTTTTTGAGAATATATTTGCTGCAATTAATGTTTATCCCAAGCTTGGGGATGCTACGTTTAATGAAGATGATATTTTTATTCTCCCAAGTTTTGATATGCAAATTTATATTGATGATAGCATGCCTCCTACTTATGATAATTATTGTGATGATACATATGCTATAAAAAGTAGTGAGGATTATATTTATAAAACTTGTCATGATTATGATTACCCCTTTTATGAAGGCTACTCTTTTAATGTGTAAACAATTTATAGTATTCAAGTCTCTTATGATACTCCAACTATCCCGAATGAGAAGAATTTTGCTTATGTGGAGAGTAATAAAAATTCTATGCTTGTAGATCATGAAAAGAATGCTTTAGGTGCTGGTTATATTGTTGAATTCATTCATGATGCTACTGAAAATTATTATGAGGGAGGAATATATGCTTGTAGGAATTGCAATAATATCAAGTTTCCTCTCTATGTGCTTAAAGTTTTGAAGTTATGCTTGTTTTGCCCTCCTAATGCTAGTTGATTATTGTTTACATAAGTTGTTTGCTCACAAAATCCCTATGCATAGGAAGTGGGTTAGACTTAAGTGTGCTAGTCATATTATTCTTGATGCTCTCTTTATGTTTCAATTCTTATCTTTTGTGTGAGCATTATTGAAGTCATCATGCCTAGCTAGGGGCGTTAAACGATAGTGCTTGTTGGGAGGCAGCCCAATTTTATTCTTGTTGCTTGCTTTTTGTTCCTGTTTAGTAATAAATAATTTATCTAGAATCTGTTATTATTGAGTTTTTATGTTTTAATTAGTGTTTGTGCCAAGTAGAACCGTTGGGAAGACTTGGGGAAAGTCTTGTTGATCATGCTGTAAAAAACAGAAACTTTAGCGCTCACGAGAATTGCTGCCATTTTTTTTATTGGAGAGTGCTATTTAGTTAATTATTTTTGCATATTATTAATAGATAAATTACTCACGTCCAGAAATTTATTTTAGAATTTTTGGGGTTCCAGAAGTTTGCGTTAGTTACAGATTACTACAGACTGTTCTGTTTTTGACATATTCTGTTTTTCGTGTGTTGTTTGCTTATTTTAATGAATCTATGGCTAGTAAAAGAGTTTATAAACCATAGTGTCGGTGTCAAAACCGGCGGATCTCGGGTAGGGGGTCCCGAACTATGCGTCTAGGTCGGATGGTAACAGGAGGCAGGGGACATGATGTTTTACCCAGGTTCGGGCCCTCTTGATGGAGGTAAAACCCTACGTCCTGCTTGATTAATATTGATGATATGGGTAGTACAAGAGTAGATCTACCACGAGATCAGAGAGGCTAAACCCTAAAAGCTAGCCTATGGTATGATTGTTGTTCGTCCTATGGACTAAAACTCTCCGGTTTATATAGACACCGGAGAGGGCTAGGGTTACACAGAGTCGGTTACAATGGTAGGAGGTCTACATATCCATATCGCCAAGCTTGCCTTCCACGCCAAGGAAAGTCCTTTCCGGACACGGGACGAAGTCTTCAATCTTGTATCTTCATAGTCCAGGAGTCCGGCCGAAGGTATAGTCCTGCCATCCGGACACCCCCTAATCCAGGACTCCCTCAGTAGCCCCTGAACCAGGCTTCAATGATGACGAGTCCAGCGCGTAGATTGTCTTCGGCATTGCAAGGCAGGTTCTCCTCCAAATTCCGTGTACCTGTTGAATAGTGTCCGGTTTCTTGTAAATGTAGTGCTCCTTGGCTTCTACGCCCAATAATGGCCGTTTTCCACGTGTCAAACGAATATGAAAAGTCAGGGTGTTTTTTATATTTACACCCCTAGCCGCGTGAATGAGCCGCCTATTTAAGGGGACGAGGATTTAGATCCAAACCACACTTTCTCCCTTCTGCGAGTATTCATCAAAGCGTATCCGTCAGAGGTCCATTCTATCATGGCCAGCCGCCGCAGCTCCTCCTATCGCCCTTCCAGCCCTCAGCCTGGAGATTGGAAGAAGTGCTCCATCCCGCACAGCAAGCTAGTGAAGCTCCAGACCAAGGGATTCCTCCCCCGGCCTATATGGTCCCGGTTCGAGCCGCACTGGCCACCTATAACGGCGGAGAGCAAGCGGAGAGTGCCCCCAATCCCTCCAAAGGAGAGCGGGTATGCCTTTCCCCTTACTTAAGAAGAGGGCTCGGATTTCCAATTCATCTGTTTCTCCGGGGGCTTCTGGAGTTCTATGGCCTCCAGCTGCACAACCTCACACCTGCCTCCATATTGCATATCACGGGCTTCGTAGCCCTTTGCGAGCTGTTTTTGGGCTGCGAGGCTCATTTTGCGCTGTGGAAAAGGCTATCTGCCTTGTGCCCCGCTTTAAGGAGGGGTCGATATATCAAGTGGGCGGAGCCGAAGTGTGGCGCATCGCCGGGACCGGATATCTATCCGGAACCCCAAAGACGGCGTCCGAGGACTGGCCTTTGGAATGGTTTTATATAGAGGACGTTCCGCTGCCGGATCCTGTTCGGATCGGCCTCCCTGAGTTCAACAGTGCTCCCCTAAAGAAGCGCGTAAGCTGGCGTCAACAGAGCCCTCAGAGGGAAAGCGACAGGGACGTTATTTACCTGATGGGCCGGATAAGATTGTTAGCTCATTCCGGACTGACCATGATCGGGGTCATGGCCGCATGCATCATGCGAGGGGTGCAGCCGCTTCAGTATAGAGGCCGCCCCATGTGGGACTTCAACGGGGAGGACGACGCCACCCACTATGGCCGTAAGGGGCCGGATTTGGCTGCCGCTCTAATAAAGACCTTGTCCGCTTTGTACAAGGGAGAAGAGGAGGAATTTCTCCGTGTCAACCCACGGGGTGGATTTTCTATTTATAATCCCCCGAGTTGGGTAAGTGGACACTTTTACTTGCCCATTCGTTTTATATTCTCATTGTTAAATTTTCAGTCTAACGACTTCAACGCAGGAACTGCCTCAGGCTGTTAAAGAAATAAACAGCCCTCCTCCACAACCTGAGGATCTGGGACGGTCCCTCGACCTGGCCTCTCAAGAGGATCCGGACTTATCTGTGGAGCTGATTGATGGAGTGTTTCATCAATTGAGCAGGGACAATGCCTTGGTGGCCATTACGACCGATTATCCAGGGCTACTCCCAGCCTCACAGGTAACTGGGACCGGAGTCTCAGCACTTTGAAAAGGGATCTGTCCTTGCGTGTTTTCGATTACCGTATGACAACCGTGTTTTGCAGGGGAGGTCCTTGAGACGGGAGGCCGAGCCTGCGGCGACTAGCCAACGAGGGGTGACAAGGCCCCGCGAGCTGAAAAGAAGTGTGGTCTGGACTGAGGCACCGTCGCAAAGGTATAGCGCGCCACCTTATTCCTAGGTGTTACTCCTTCGAGGCATATTAACACTCGTGCTCTCTTCAGGACGAAGAGACCTCGCCGGACTATATCCGGAGAGGCTTCCAATCGCGCCTCCACTAGCTAGGCTCCAAAGCCTGGTCCGGAAGCGGAGGAGAAAACGAGGCGCGCACCGGACGCTCCTCTGACGGAGGATGCGGACAGGCTGTCTGCCACCCATTCCGAGGTGGAGAGTGCCATGAACCACAGGCGTCGCCGGGCAGTTCTTCGCGACGCTTGTTTCTCCCAAGAGGCATTGGATGCCTTCAATTCGGGAGACACGTATCTCCGTGCCGCTCAAAATGGTCTAGCCAGAGCCACGGAGCAGTATGTCAAAGACATACGGGTAAGAAAATTTTGGTAATTATATATGTATACCAGTAGCCCCCGAGACTTGAAACAGTTAGAATAACTGATTTAAGGATCATCTGTTATGCAGGTTCTTACATAAAAGAATACCTTGCTGTCCCAGGAGCTGGAAGAGTGCAAAGCCCAACTTGAGGCCGCACTAGCCGCGGCAGGGGAGCCCAAGGAGACCCCCTCTGGTAATATACGCTTCGAAAGATAAGTATTTTGCGAAGTGCGGCGTGGGTGCAAATCTGACAAATGAAATTGCAGATGGCGCCGGATTAAATCCGGAAGTGCAACAACTCCGACGCCAGCTAAAGGCTGGTGAGAGCATGCTGACAAAGGTGAGGCGGGAGAAGAACGATCTCCAAGATGCCAACACCAAGCTAGGCGTGGAACTGAAGGACGTTCGTGCCCAGCTGTTGGACTCCGTGAAGGAGAATCAGCGGCTTCGACGCGGCATATATAGTAAGTGCTTGAACGAACTTTGAAAAAAGAGTTCGGCGAGGAAGTCGACTAACAGAGTAATGTCTGTAGGTATGCTGACAGGTCATCCTGCAGAGGAAATGCCCGGTTCTATGGGTGACCTTCTTCCCGAGCTCTCACAACTGCACGAGCGAGTTCGGCAGGTGATGCGAGGCATCGCCCAAGCCTTGTGGCTGTCCGTCTCCATGCCCGAAGGCCTTGGAGAGCTAGAGAAGCTGAAGGGAGTGAGGCGGCACTTCCGATTGTGGAAGATGTCGGCCTGCCGTCAAGGTGCCAGGGAGGCCTGGGCCATGGTGAAGACCCAAACCACATGGCCGAGGTCGGACCCGTAAGGCCCGATGGGAAGGAGATCCCTGTGAGCTTAGTATACGGCCAAGTAGAGTTGGCCGCAAAGTATTCCCAACAGGACTGTAAACTAGACAGCCTGTTAGATGGAATTGAAGAGGAATACAATCAGTCAGATTGACTATGTAATTTTAATTGACATGTGTAATGCCTTCTAGCCGGATTGTAGATCGTTTGTCATGGCCGACCTTTTCGCTTCAACCTCGGGACCTAACAGTCCGGAGTGTGTCCGAATACCCTCGCGGTTATATAAGAACCGGGGTATGTATGGAGACCAGGCGTAGGGGTCATTAGTGCTTGAACAGACAAGTGCCCAACTAGTTATGTTATATTACATGGTTAGTAAGAAACATCTTCCAGGGAGAATAGTTCCATTAGGGATTCCTTTCCCTGGGAAGCATGCCCTAAAGTGCATGTCCATTCTGCGAAAAGAGACGCAGGAAAAACATCTGGGGGCGTATAGATAAATAAGTGGAAGAAAAGATCATCTTTAGTTCACCGACCGAATATTCCCTTAAGAACGCTAGCTTTCGGCTTCACCCAGTCTGAGGTACACATCCGGCTGACCCGGCAGTAACAATCACAGAGGTGCTCCCTTTACCACCTAGCCGAACAATCGGGGACGTAGGGGTAAGCACAGGAGCCAGGCAACCCAGCTTGGCCAAAACTTAAGTCATATCGATGCATATAATGGCGAATAAAAGGTACATGCGGAAGTGTGACACATGTGTTGGGCATGATGCCCGTATAAATAAGCTTCTGTTTAAAGAAGCCCCCAGGTTTAATGAGAGTGGATAGCGCGTCACTTTATGAGCCTTTGAAGGCTATAAGAGAGAGAGAGGAGAAGGAGAGAAATGTAAGACAGAAAGTATATAAAAAAATGGACAGAGGAAGGAGACGAACACAGAGTCTGACGCTAGGCATAGAATCTTCGTAGACGGGCTACGTTCCATGGGTTCGGCTCAAGTCGGTTATCCGATGCATCTCGTAGGCGGTACGCTCCAGCAGTTAGGACTTGGTCAATTATGAAGGGACCTTCCCACTTGGGCTTGAGTTTGTCCTTTTTCTTCTCCGGCAGGCGTAAAACTAATTCGCCAACGTTGTAATTTTTGGCCCGTACTTCTCTGCTTTGGTATCTTCGAGCCTGCTATTGATAGAATGCGGAACGGGCTTTTGCCACGTCACGCTCTTCCTCCAAGGTGTCCAAACTGTCCTGCCGATCGAGCTCGCCTTCTCTTTCTTCGTACATGCGCACTCGAGGTGAGTCATGAATTATGTCGTAGGGAAAAACTGCATCCGCGCCGTACACCATGAAGAATAGTGTGTATCCGGTGGTGCGATTCAGCGTGGTCCACAGCCCCCAGAGTACGGAGTCGAGCTCCTCTACCCAGTGCGTATTAGATTCCTTAAGGGACCACACTAATCTGGGTTTGATGCCGCTCATGATAAGACCATTTGCATGTTCGACCTGGCCGTTGGTTTGTGGGTGATAGACGGAAGCAAAATCGAGCTTGACGCCCATATTTTTGCACAAGAGTTTTACCTCATCGGCCATAAAGTTCGTGTCGTTATCAGTGATGCTGTTGTGGGGGACGCCGTAACGGTGTACAACCTCAGATATAAAGTCTATCACCAGTCCGGATTCGGCCGTCTTAACAGGCTTGGCTTCTATCCATTTGGTGAACTTATCCACCATGACCAGTAAGTATTTTTTTCTTGTGGGTTCCGCCTTTAAGGGGTCCAACCATGTCAAGCCCCCAGACCGCGAAGGGCCAAGTGATGGGGATAGTTTGGAGGGCGGTGGGTGGCATATGGCTTTGGTTTGCAAAAAGCTGGCAACCGACGCATCGTTGGACTAAGTCCTGGGCATCTGCTTGGGCCGTCGGCCAATAAAAGCCTGTATGGAAGGCCTTGCTTACCAGGGACCGAGCTGCAGCGTGATGTCCGCCGAGTCCGACATGAATTTTAGCCAGGAGGTACCGCCCTTCCTCTTCGGAGAGGCACCTTTGAAGGACTCCGGTAGTGCTTTTCTTATAAAGCTCTCCTTCATGGACTTTATAGGCTTTAGATCGCCGCACTATGCAGCGTGCCTCATTTTGGTCCTCAGGGAGTTCCTGCCTGGTAAGGTAGGCGAGGAATGGTTCTGTCCACGGGGCGATGACGGCCATTATTACGTGGGCTGAAGGTGTTATTTCATTGGCAGAGCCTCCAATTGTGTCAGAGTGTTCGGTGTCGGGCAGTGTGGTTGGGTCCAGGCTGCTATTGCCAGGTTCCCCTTCCCATACTACGGACGGCTTGAACAGCCTTTCCAAGAAGATGTTGGGGGGGACTACATCGTGTTTTGCGCCGATGCGTGCCAGGACATCTACCGCCTGATTATTTTCCCGGGCTATATGGTGAAATTCGAGCCCTTCGAACCGAGCTGACATTTTTAGGACGGCGTTGCGATAAGCTGCCATTTTGAACCCTTGGCATCAAAGTCTCCATTTATTTTGGATATTGCGAGGTTGGAGTCCCCGCGCACCTCTAGGCGTTGAATGCCCATGGATACTGCCATCCGGAGACCATGTAAAAGGGCCTCATATTCGGCTGTGTTGTTGGAGTTTGTGTACATTATCTGGAGTACATATTGAACTGTGTCTCTTGTGGGGGACGTCAAAACGACGCTAGCCCCTAGACCGGCCAACATTTTGGAGCCGTCGAAGTGCATGACCCAGTTTGAATATGTGCCATACTCTTTAGGGAGTTCGGCCTCCGTCCATTCTGCGACGAAGTCGGCCAAAACTTGCGACTTGATAGCTCGCCGTGGCTTGTAAGTTATGTCAAACGGGAGGATCTCAATGGCCCATTTGCAATCCGGCCCGTCGCGTCGCGGTTATTTATAATATCGTTAAGTGGCACTTCCGAGGCTACTGTTATTGAACACTCTTGAAAGTAGTGTCGCAGCTTTCGGGATGCCATAAATACCGCGTACGCAATATTTTGATAGTGCGGGTACCGTGACTTGCACGGAGTAAGGACAGTGTACACATAATAGACCGGCTTTTGAAGGGGGAATTTGTGTCCGTCCGTTTCTCGTTCGACGACGAGCACTGCGCTTACGGCCTGATGGGTTGCTGCAATATATAATAGCATTGGTTCGCCAATGTTTGGCGCGGCTAGGACTGGGTTTGTTGCCAAGATGGCTTTTATTTCGTCGAGTCCGGCCGTGGCTGCATCCGTCCACTCGAAGTGTTCGGTGCACCGAAGGAGGCGGTAAAGGGGTAGGGCCTTTTCTCCTAAGCGGGAGATAAAGCGGCTTAGAGCCGCCACACATCCCGTTAATTTTTGTATTTGTTTGAGGTCCTTCGGGATATCCAATTGTGACAAAGCTTGGATTTTGGCTGGATTTGCTTCAATTCCTCTACCGGATACAACGAAGCCCAAGAGCTTTCCGGCTGGAACGCCGAAAACGCATTTTTCCGGGTTGAGCTTGATGTCGTATGTTCGGAGGTTATCGAATGTTAGCCTCAAGTCGTCTACTATAGATTCGAAATGTCTTGTTTTAACGACCACATCATCTATGTATGCCTCCACTGTTTTGCTGATATGGTTTGCCAGACATGTCTGAATCATGCGCTGATATGTTGCGCCGGCATTTTTGAGCTCGAAGGGCATTGTGTTGAAGCAGAATGGGCCGTATGGTGTGATGAATGCCGTTGCGGCTTGGTCTGACTCTGCCATCTTATTTGATGGTAGCCGGAGTATGCGTCAAGGAAACACAATGAATCGTGTCCTGCGGTAGCGTCGATAATTTGATCGATGCGGGGGAGAGGGAAGGGATCCTTTGGGCAGGCCTTGTTAAGGTCTTTGAAATCAATGCACAGGCGCCAGGATTTGTCCTTCTTTGGTACCATCACCAGGTTTGCTAGCCAGTTCGGATGTTTGATATCTTTGATGAATCCGGCCTCCAATAGCTTGGCTAGTTCCTCTCCCATGGCCTGTCTCTTAGGTTCAGAAAAACGCCAAAGAGCCTGTTTGACTGGCTTGAATCCTTTTAGGATATTTAAGCTGTGTTCGGCCAGCCTGCGTGGGATTCCTGGCATGTCTGAAGGGTGCCAGGCAAAAATGTCCCAGTTCTCTCGTAGGAACTCTTGCAGTGCAGCGTCTACATCAGGGTTTAACTGTGCCCCGATGGAAGTTGTTTTATTGGGGTCCGTTGGATGGACCTGGAATTTGACTATTTCGTCCACCGGTTTAAAGGAGGCGGACTTGGATCTTTTATCGAGTATCACATCGTCCCTATTCACCATGGAGCGCAGCGCAGTCAGTTCCTCAGCCGCTAGGGCTTAGGATAGTGCCTCGAGGGCCAGTGCGGCTGTCTTGTTTTCAGCGCAGAGTGCTATGTCCGGATCACTAACGAGAGTGATGATTCCGTTAGGCCCGGGCATCTTGAGCTTCATGTACCAGTAATGGGGTATTGCTTGGAAGACTGTAAACGCTTCCCGTGCTAGCAGAGCGTGATATCCGCTACTGAACGGGTCCACCTGGAACGTGACCTCTTCGGACCTGTAATTATCCGGCGTGCCGAACACCACATCTAGTGTGATTTTTCCTATACAGCGCTTCCCGACTGGGGATTATTCCTCTAAAGGTTTTGCTGCTTCGCTCAATGCGGTTCCAGTCTATTTCCATTTTTTGAAGGGTTTCCTCATAAATGAGGTTCAATCCGCTGCCGCCATCCATGAGTACCTTGGTAAGACGAAAACCGTCCACTATTGGACTGAGGACCAACGCGGTTGGTGCTCGGGCTGTTCGGAATTTAGGTTCGTCACTAGCATTAAAAGTAATAGCCGTGTCACTCCATGGGTTTATTGTTGCTACTTGGTAGACTTTGGCAAGGCCGCAGAGTGTTCTTTTTCGCATATTATTTGATGCGAAAGTCTCGAAGACTGTTAATACCGTATTGGTTTCTCTGGGGTGGCTTTCTGTGGCTTCTGGAATTAGAAGATCTTTGCCAATTTTTGCCACCTGCCGGAGTATCCAACATGCTCTAAGGCTGTGAGTTGGTGTGGCGCCTTCTGCATTGTGAATTTTACAGGGTCCATCAAGCCAACCTTCCAGTACGGTTCCGTGCCCTGTAGAGGGCTTTTGCTTTTTGGTATTGAACCTGGGTGTCTGACGATGATGCACCCTTTTATTTCGGACCGGGTTTGTATTCAAGGCCGGATTGTCCAAAAATTTTGTTTCGGTTTTCCAGGCGCTTTCCATCGCACAGTACTTTCGTACTATGGACGCCAAGTCAGCAAAGAGTGTAATATCACGGCGACTTATGGCGTTGAGGATTCCCTTGTCCGTGCAATTATTGCAGAAGAATGAAATTGCGTCTTCCTCGCGGTAGTCCTTTATCTTGTTCATAACCAGGAGGAATCTGGCTCAGTAATGATGTACTGTTTCTTCGGGCTCTTGCCTAAATTGGGATAGATCGCTTATGTATGGGTGGGTGGGTGAAATCAAATCTGAAACCTCACCCAATCTGAGACCCAAGGGCCAAGGAGTTTCCAAACTCGGACATTGGGATTCTTGGATGCGTCCCAATGAATCTAGTCCGTCTCCTGACTTTAAGTTCAGGTCTTGAGTGATATCCTCCCCTCCGCGGGTATCCGACTTGGAGGGATCGGGAATCCGGACATAGCTAGTCCTTAAGATAGATGAAGGGTCACCGCACTGTCCCTCTACTATGACAACGTGATAGGTGACCCGGGGAGAGTTAATCTCTCTCAGATTGGGTTTAGGCCCAATCTGGTCGTAATCTGTAGCGACTCCCAGGTCGGCGATGCGATCCAAGAGCTCATTTAGGGAAGAGAGCTCCATTGGATCTAGCTGCTCGGCAATCCCGAGCTGACGTGAAGATTGCTTTCGATGACCTCAGAGGTCATCGTCGGCGTAGCAGCCGAACAGGCGGTCATAAGGAAACAGCCTAGCTGGAGAGTTTGGCCGACAACCAAAGCTCCCTTAGCAACGGTGCCGTCTTTAAAGACGGGATGAGGCATACTTCCTAAGGGCGACGGCACAGAGGAACTCTCAATGAAAGCAGCAATGTCGGTGTCAAAACTGGCGGATCTTGGGTAGGGGGTCCCGAACTGTGCGTCTAGGTCGGATGGTAACAGGAGGCAGGGGACACGATGTTTTACCCAGGTTCGGGCCCTCTTGATGGAGGTAAAACCCTACGTCCTGCTTGATTAATATTGATGATATGGGTAGTACAAGAGTAGATCTACCACAAGATCAGAGAGGCTAAACCCTAAAAGCTAGCCTATGGTATGATTGTTGTTCGTCCTACGGACTAAAACTCTCCGGTTTATATAGACACCGGAGAGGGCTAGGGTTACACAGAGTCGGTTACAATGGTAGGAGATCTACATATCCATATCGCCAAGCTTGCCTTCCACGCCAAGGAAAGTCCTTTCCGGACACGGAACGAAGTCTTCAATCTTGTATCTTCATAGTCCAGGAGTCTGGCCGAAGGTATAGTCCTGCCATCCGGACACCCCCTAATCCAGGACTCCCTCACATAGAGAAGTTGGAATATAGTAGGTTTAACACCAATATAAATAAATAATGAGTTAATTACAGTACCTTGAAGTGGTGTTTTGTTTTCTTTCGCTAACGGAGCTTACAAGTTTTCTGTTAAGTTTTGTGTTGTGAAGTTTTCAAGTTTTGGGTAAAGATTTGATGGACTATGGAATAAGGAGTGGCAAGAGCCTAAGCTTGGGGATTCCCAAGACACCCCAAGGTAATATTCAAGGACAACCAAGAGCCTAAGCTTGGGGATGCCCCGGAAGGCATCCCCTCTTTCGTCTTCGTTCATCGGTAACTTTACTTGGAGCTATATTTTTATTTACCACATGATATGTGTTTTTCTTGGAGCGTCAATTTAATTTGTTAGGATTTGCTTTCTGTTTGAATAAAATACCAAGATCTGAAATTCTTTAATGTTAGAGAGTCTTCATATAGTTGCATAATTATTCGACTACTCATTGATCTTCACTTATATCTTTCGGAGTAGCTTGTCATTTGCTCTAGTGCTTCACTTATATCTTTTTTAGAGCACGGTGGTGGTTTTATTTTGTAGAAATAGGTGAACTCTCATGCTTCACTTATATTATTTTGAGAGTCTTTAGAACAGCATGGTAATTTGCTTTGGTTATGAAATTAGTCCCAATATGATGGGCATCCAAGAGGGATATAATAAAAACTTTCATATGAAGTGCTTTGAATACTAAGAGAAGTTTGATACTTGATGATTGTTTTGAGATATGGAGATAGTGATATCAAAGTTGTGCTAGTTGGGTAGTTGTGAATTTGAGGAATACTTATGTTGAAGTTTGCAAGTCCCGTAGCATGCACGTATGGTAAACGTTGTGTATCAAATTTAAAACATGAGGTGTTATTTGGTTGTCTTCCTTATGAGTGGCGGTCGGGGACGAGCGATGGTCTTTTCCTACCAATCTATCCCCCTAGGAGCATGTGCGTAATGCTTGGTTTTTGATGACTTGTAGATTTTCTCAATAAGTATGTGAGTTCTTGATGACTAATGTTGAGTCCATGGATTATACGCACTCTTATCCTTCCATCATTGCTAGCCTCTTCGGTACCGTGCATTGCCCTTTCTCACATTGAGAGTTGGTGCAAACTTCGTCGGTGCATCCAAACCCTGTGATATGATACGCTCTATCACACATAAACCTCCTTATATCTACCTCAAAACAGCCACCATACCTACCTATTATGGCATTTCCATAGCCATTCCGAGATATATTGCCATGAAACTTTCCACCGTTCCATTTATTATGACACACATCATCATTGTCATATTGCTTTGCATGATCATGTAGTTGACACCGTATTTGTGGCAAAGCCACCATTCATAATTCTTCCATACATGTCACTCTTGAGTCATTGCACATCCCGATACACCGCCGGAGGCATTCATATAGAGTCATACTTTGTTCTAGTATTGAGTTGTAATTCTTGAGTTGTAAATAAATAGAAGTGTGATGATCATCATTAATAGAGCATTGTCCCAAAAAGGCCAAAAAAGAAGAAAAAAGAAAGGCCAAATAAAAAATAAAAAAATAAAAGGGACAATGCTACTATCCTTTTTCCATACTTGTGCTTCAAAGTAGCACCAAGATCTTCATGATAGAGAGTCTCTTATGTTGTCACATTCATATACTAGTGGGAAATTTTCATTATAGAACTTGGCTTGTATATTACAACAATGGACCTCCTCAAGTGCCCTAGGTCTTCGTGAGCAACCAAGTTGGATGTACACCCACTTAGTTCTTTTGTTGAGCTTTCATACATTTATAGCTCTAGTGCATTCGTTGCATGGCAATCCCTACTCCTTGCATTGACATCAATTGATGGGCATCTCCCTAGCCCATTGATTAGCCGCGTCAATGTGAGACTTTCTCCTTTTTGTCTTCTCCACATAACCCCCTCATTATATTCTATTCCACCCATAGTGCTATATCCATGGCTCACGCTCATGTATTGCGTGAAGGTTGAAAAAGTTTGAGATTACTAAAGTATGAAACAATTGCTTGGCTTGTCATCTGGGTTGTGCATGATGAGGGCATTCTTGTGTGACGAAAATGGAGCATGACCAAACTATATGATTTTGTAGGGATGAACTTTCTTTGGCCATGTTATTTTGAGAAGACATGATTGCTTAGTTAGTATGCTTGAAGTATTATTATTTTTATGTCAATATTAAACTTTTGTCTTGAATCTTATGGATCTGAACATTCATGCCAAAATGAAGAGAATTACATAGAGAAATATCTTAGGTAGCATTCCACATCAAAAATTCTGTTTTTATCATTTACCTACTCAAGGACGAGCAGGAAATAAGCTTGGGGATGCTGATACGTCTCCAACGTATCTATAATTTTTTATTGTTCCATGCTACTATATTATCTGTTTTGGATATTTATGGGATTCATTATGAACTTTTATATTATTTTTGGGACTAGCCTATTAACCCAGAGCCCAGTGCCAGTTTCTGTTTTTTCCTTGTTTTAGAGTATCGCAGAAAAGGAAAATCAAACGGAGTCCAATTGACCTGAAAGTTCACGGAACTTATTTTTGGACCAGAAGAAGCCTAGGGAGTATCGGAGTTGCACCAGGAGAGTCCCGGGCTGCCCACAAGGGTGGGGGCGTGCCCACCCCCCCTAGGCGCGCCCCCCTGCCTCGTGGACAGCCCGGAGGTCCACCGTCGTGCTTCTTCCTAGCATATATACCCATATACCCTAAAAACTTCGGGGTGCAGAATAGATCGGGAGTTCCGCCGCCAGAAGCCTCCGTAGCCACCGAAAACCAATCTAGACCCATTCCGGCGCCCTGCTGGAGGGGGGAATCCCTCTTCGGTGGCCATCTTCATCATCCCGGTGCTCTCCATGACGAGGAGGGAGTAGTTCTCCCTCGAGGCTGAGGGTATGTACCAGTAGCTATGTGTTTGATATCTCTCTCTCTCTCGTGTTCTTGAGGTGGTATGATCTTGATGTATCGCGAGCATTGCTATTATAGTTGGATCTTATGATGTTTCTCCCCCTCTACTCTCTTGTAATGGATTGAGTTTTCCCTTTGAAGTTATCTTACCGGATTGAGTCTTTAAGGATTTGAGAACACTTGATGTATGTCTTGTGTGGGATAACCGTGGTGAAGATGGGTTATTCTATTGATTCACTTGATGTATGTTTTGGTGATGAACTTGCGGGTTCCGCCCATGAACCTATGCATAGGGGTTGGCACACGTTTTCATCTTGACTCTCCGGTAGAAACTTTGGGGCACTCTTTGAAGTACTTTGTGTTGGTTTGAATAGATGAATCTAAGATTGTGTGATGCATATCGTATAATCATACCCACGAATACTTGAGGTGACATTGGAGTATCTAGGTGACATTAGGGTTTTGGTTGATTTGTGTCTTAAGGTGTTATTATAGTATGAACTCTAGGGCTGTTTGTGACACTTATAGGAATAGCCCAACAGATTGATTGGAAAGAATAACTTTGAGGTGGTTTCGTACCCTACCATAATCTCTTCATTTGTTTTCCGCTATTAGTGACTTTGGAGTGACTCTTTGTTGCATGTTGAGGGATAGTTAAATGATCCAATTATGTTATTATTGTTGAGAGGACTTGCACTAGTGAAAGTATGAACCCTAGGCCTTGTTTCAATGCATTGCAATACCGTTTACGCTCACTTTTATCATTAGTTACCTTGCTGCTTTTATATTTTTCAGATTACAACTACTATTATCTACTATCCATATTGCACTTGTATCACCATCTCTTCGCCGAACTAGTGCACCTATACAATTTACCATTGTATTTGGTGTGTTGGGGACACAAAAGACTCTTTGTTATTTGGTTGCAGGGTTGCTTAAGAGAGACAATCTTCATCCTACGCCTCCTACGGATTGATAAACCTTAGGTCATCCACTTGAGGGAAATTTTCTACTGTCCTACAAACCTCTGCACTTGGAGGCCCTACAACTTCTACAAGAAGAAGGTTGTGTAGTAGACATCATGACCGAAAGGAGTTTCGGAGGCCCCGGCAAGAGGAGGGGGCACACCAGCCCACTAAGGTGTTGTGCGCCCCTCCCAGCCCATCTCATAACCTCACTACTAGCAAAAGGGCTATAGATGATATGGACATTAATGGCGCACCATGTATGTGGTGCGCCACTGCTACGCCATTATTGACATATTACTAATGGCGCACCTGGTGTGTGGTGCGCCATTAGTAGTTTTGAAAAAAGATAAAAAAAATTTGTTAGTAATGGCGCATCATGGGATAGTGCACCATTACTAGTTGTCATAGTAATGGCGCACCACACCCACCGTGCGCCATTAGTAGTTTTGAAAAAAAATAAAAAAAATTGTTAGTAATGGCGCACCTCGCACACTGTCCCATGGTGCGCCATTAGTAACAATTTTTTTTAAAACTACTAATGGCGCACCACACATCAGGTGCACCACTAGTAACCCTGGTGCTAAATGCACCCCCCGTGTGGACCGCCTTTTCTATTTCAAAAAAAGAAAATGCTGGAAATGTCAAAAAAATAAAAGAAAGTAAGTTTCCCATGTGATATGTGGTCTAGTTGTTGGGAAAATTTACAAATATGAATTTCGACTTTATTTGCAAAATCTCTCTGGAAATTAGTAAAATGGGCATAACTTTTGCATACAAACTCGGATTAAAAAGATTTTTATATGAAAAATCATCTACTCGAAAAGTTACATGACCGGGAAAATGAAAAAAAATCAAACTTACTAGTGGCGCACCATTTGCTAGGTGCGCCACTAGTAACAGAAAAAATTAGATATTTTTTCAAAATATGATATGTAATCTGACCAGGAAGTTTGAAATATTTTTCCAAAATTTCATCACACTCATGAACATGAATAAAGTCCTAGACATCCAGAAGGTTTAATAGGATATATATATATATATATATATATATATATATATCAACAAGTGCCTGTGAAGTGAGGTGGTGCTGGGGTTGGATAGAACTGCGAAGTTAAGCATGCTTGGGTTGGAGTAGTGTGAGGATGGGTGACCTTTCGGGAAGTTTGACCACAGAGTGTGATTTGACTTGAGATTAAGCATATTGACCCGAGATTAAGCCATAGTGACTCAAGATTAAGAAAAAATTTGAAAAAAATATATTCTGACTTTTTTTTCAAAAAAAATTGTTAGTAATGGCATACTTCTATGTAGTTCGCCATTACTAAGCCAGATAAAAAACGCAAAAAAAATTGAAAAAAAAATTTCTGATTTTTTTTAAAAAATTGTTAGTGGTGCGCCATTGCTAAGCAAGATAGTAATGTCACACCATGGGATATACTAATGGCGCACTGTGTGGTGCTAGTGGCGCACCTGTAGTGCGCCATTAGTAGCCAAAACAGGTGCGCCACTAGCATGCCTTTTCCTACTAGTGCCGGGAGAGGTGGGGGCAAGTTTCCTAGGGGCGGGGGCGCCCAAACGCATCTAGGGTTTCTCCTGTGGCTGTTGCCCCTCCCCTAGGGAAACCCTAGGGCACCTCCTCCTCCCCCTTCCCCCTATATATAGTGAAGGTGAGAGAGGACAGCCGCACCCCTTCCCTGGCGCAGCCCCTCCCTCCTCCAACACCTCATCCTCTGTAGTTCTTAGCGAAGCTCTGCCAGAGAACCACAAGCTCCACCGCTACCATGCCGTCATCCTGCCGGAGTTCTCTCTCTACTTCTCCTCCCCCTTGTTGGATCAAGAAGGAGGAGACGTCCGCGAGCTGTACGTGTCTTGCATGCGGAGGTGCCATCCGTTCGGCGCTTGGATCGGATTTTCCGCGATTTGAATCGCCGCGAGTACGACTCCATGAACCGCGTTCTTGTAACGCTTCCGCTTAGTGATCTTCAAGGGTATGAAGATGCAATCCTTCTCTCTCGTTGCTAGCATCTCATATATTGATCTTGGTGACACGTAGGAAAATTTTGAATTATTACTACGTTCCCCAACAGTGGCATCATGAGCTAGGTCTATGCGTAGATTCTTTGCACGAGTAGAACACAAATTAGTTGTGGGCGATGATTTGGTCAATTTTCTTACCATTACTAGTCTTATCTTGATTCAGCAGCATTGTGGGATGAAGCGGCCCGGACCGACCTTACACGTACTCTTACGTGAGATTGGTTCCACCGACTAACATGCACTTGATGCATAAGGTGGATAGCGGGTGTCTGTCTCTCCCACTTTAGTCGGATCAGATTCGATGAAGAGAGTCCTTATGAAGGGTAAATAGCAATTGGCATATCACCGTTTGTGGCTTTTGTGTAGGTAAGAAACGTTCTTGCTAGAAACCCATAGCAGCCATTGTTGGTGTCAAAAATGGCGGATCTCGGATAGGGGGTCCCGAACTGTGCGTCTAAGATCAATGGTAACAGGAGACAGGGGACACGATGTTTTACCCAGGGTCGGGCCCTCTCTATGGAGGTAATACCCTATGTCCTGCTTAATTGATCTTGATGAATATTAGTATTGCAAGAGTTGATCTACCACGAGATCGTAATGGCTAAACCCTAGAGGTCTAGCTTGTATGGCTATGATAATATATGTCCTCCGGACTAAGTCCCCCGGTTTATATAGACACCAGGAGGATCTAGGGTTACACAAGGTTGGTTACAAAGAAAGGAATCTATATATTTAGTCGCCAAGCTTACCTTCCACACCAAGGAGAGTCCCATCCGGACACGGGTGTAGTCTTCGGTCTCCGTATCTTCACAGCCCATCAGTCCGGCCCATGGCTAACAGGCCAGACGCCCGAGGACCCCTTATTCCAGGACTCCCTTAGTAGCCCCTGAACCTGGCTTCAATGACAAGGTATCCGGCGCGTAGGCCTGTCATCGGCATTGCAAGGCGGGTTCCTACTTCCGAACTCCAAAATAGTCTTCGGACGTGTCAACGTGTCCGGACCTATAACACACACCACACACAACCGCAGAGATAATATAATTTTACACGAGTCCTATCTGCTGACAACTTTTCGTAACATGACATCACATCTGTCTGGTCATAATTTCGAACCGTTTTTCATCTGCCGCTCCACATTTCGAGACGCGGTTGCCATTGGCACGTCTTGTCAAAGCAGAGACCATGTCCCCTTATTAGGGGATTCTCATCAATACGGGCATGGGTAACCCAACCATGCCGTTTACACAGCCCTTGGGAGTAGGCGAATTTTAAGGCGAGTGGGGAGGCGTCCAATATTTACTGGCTTTATAAGGAGATAAGAATCCCTTTTCTTCACCCACGCCTTTTCTCTTCCTCTGCACTTCCATTCTTGAGCTCCACCGCCGAAGTTCTCATCTTCTCTGTCTCGAGCAAGCACTCAACCATGTCTAGATCCAGAGGTCAAGGCAAGTGGATGCCTCCTCCGTCCAGGAGGAGGACATCATCGAGCTTCGGGCGGCCGGGTACCTGGCGAAGGGAATCACTCACCGCCTTCCAGCCCAGGGACAAATCATTCCCACGCTGAAGCCCAACGAGAGGGTAGTATTCATCCCTCATTTCCTCCACGGGTTAGGGTTTCCACTCCACCCCTTCGTCCGCGGGATGATGTTCTACTACGTGATAAACTTCCATGATATATACCTGAAATCCCTCCTCAACATCTCGGCGTTCATCGTCGTGTGTGAGGCCTTCCTCCGCATCCAGCCCCACTTCGGGTTGTGGCTCAAGGTCTTCAATGTGAAGCCGAAGGTGGTGGATAGCCAGCACGCGGAGTGCGGAGGCGCCATGGTGAGCAAGATGGCCAATGTCTCCTGGCCGAAAGGCACTTTCGTGGAGACTGTAAAAGAATGGCAGAAATATTGGTTCTATATCACAGAACCCCGTGGCACCACCTAGGCCGCAACTGCCGAATTCAACTCTGGCGCTCCCATGCGACTCACCTCCTGGGTCGAGAAGGGCCCGAACTGGTGTTCGCTAGACGAGCTGATAGCGCTGCAAACGCGCATTCAAAGAATGGTGGATAAAGATATCAAACTCGTCGATATAATCCAGGTGATGCTAGTTCGCCGAATTCTTCCATGCCAAAGCCGAAGCCGCCCTCTATGGGAGTTCAATCCGAAGAAGCACCATACCCTGAAGAGGCTCTTTGAAACCACTCACGAAGATGCCTGGAGGTTGCTTTTTAAGGGCAACGAAACACCGCCGGCCATGGATTCGGACCGCGGTCATGACATTAACCACCTCGCGAACGAGGTATGTTATTCTTACTGCATCCCTTACTTGCCTGTTTCAAGGATGATGACTAGGCTTTTATCGTCATCATTTGTTCAGGACTGGATGGAGAGGGAGAAGCGGATCCAATGTCCGGCTCCGCTGCCTGAAGAACCAATCATCCCGCGTTTAGTGAAGATGCTGGTGCAGGTGCCCTACAAGGCACCAGAGAAGAAAGCCAGAGGGAAGGCCAAGGGGGTCCGGAGTGGCCCCTGCCGCAAGGGTGCTTTGGACGCAACGTCCGAAGACAAGACTCAATCCTCCGCCGCCGAAGATGACGATGATGAGGAGGAGGAGGAAAACAACCCTCCCCCTGATGAGGGGAAGAAGAAGAGGGAGGCCTCCGCCATTCTGGAGGCGGAGGTGCCCAAGAAGGGGAAAGTCCCACTCGTGGGCAGCTCCGCATGGGACGTTGAAAGCAGTCCGGAGCAACGCCCCAGTACTAAGCTGCGGGCTGCATCATAAGTGCAAAGACTTATATCCGCCCATAAAGTTTCTCCTCCTCATTGCATTGACATGATTGGTTATGTTATTGTAGTCCAGCCCACAACAGCTCCCCGCGATCCTCGTCAGGAGGTTCGCTGGATTCCAAGTCGATGACCAACGAGTCACCGCCCGCCGCTCACTCCCCCAAGGCTAAGGACGATGCGGAGGTGCAGTCCCGAAGGACTGTTCCAGGTGGGGGAGAGGCTCAGGAGGCGCCAGAAGGCGAAACCCCCGTCACCGGACACCAGGGGGAACCAATCCCCAAGGAGACTAGTGGGGAGGGTCGTATTCAGTTCGGCCCTCAGCCGGACTCGATTCTGGAGACCAATGCGGCTCCGGAATCCAGCACGCAATCTCCTTCGAAAGAAGGGGGATGCCTATTCTGTCGGTGATCCCTGTCCAACCTTGGGCACCAGATAATCTGCTGGAAGCGCTGCGAGGCGCTTCCATTGTGGATGAGCATCGTGTCCTTATGGGCAAGGTAATTGAAAGGGTTCAGTCCACCAAGGGCGGACTAACCGAAGCCTGTAGCAGCCTGCTGACAGGTTTTGGGGTAAGCAACACAAAAGAAGAGAAAATCCCAATATAGACAGTAGCCCCTGAGACACTGTTCGGTGTTCGGAGAGAAAAAGCCGGACAGAGGATCAATCTCCTATTGCAGGAAACTAACTAATATTTTCTCAAATGTAAACACAGGTGTCGTTGTTGGTCGTAGCCTCACATACTCTCGAAGTTTCCGGACTGAAGCAGAAACTGGTGGAGGTCGAGGAGGAGCTGGGACAAGTGAAGAGGCAGTTCTAGGAAAAACAAGGTAAGTAATAACCTGTTATGTATTCGAAAAAAGGAAAACGATATGCAATGACCAAAATGCCATGATGTGTACAGAGGCGACAACCAAGGTCGAGGCCCTAAGAAAGGCCCTGGTCGAAGCCAAAGGGAAGGCTCTCAAGGAGCAGGCCACTTGGAAGAAGCTCAAGGCCCGGGTTAATGAGGTCCAATAGGAGCTCGAGGACGCGGTGAAGAAGTGTGAGGCCTTGGAGCACGATGCGTCGGTTCAAGAGACCAAACTCGCCAAGGCTCGGCAGAGTGCGGAGGCAGCCCGGAATGAGGCCCAGGGCGCCCTCCAGGAGATCCGGGAGGCCAGGAAGATCGCGGCGGGTAAGGCATTCAATATGCAAAGCAAGAATGTGAAGATGAAATATCATTTACTAACACGGATTCGGAGTTGTCCAGGGGCTTTTACTGATCTGCCATGCAGTGTGGCTGACGCCACAGAGTTCTTCCGAGCTGAAGAAGAGAGCTCCGTGGAGAAGCTGTTCTGGTCGCAATATCTTGCGCCAGAACATCCGGTGTCCTTCAGCGATCAGCTAAAACAGCTAGTCGAGCTGCATAGGGTGGCCGAACTGGCCATGAAGGATTTAATAATCTGGTTGTGGCCAGCCGATTACTTTGGCCTCGTGAAGCGACTAGTGGATGCCTGTCCTCGGCTAGACATCGTCAAGCGGTCCGTCTGTAGCGAGGGCGCACGTCTGGCCTTCTCCTATTGCAAGGTCTGGTGGGCGAAGCTTGATGCTGTCAAATTAGCGACCAAGGGGCCGCCGGAGGGCGAGGAGCATCGCACACCCGAGCGATACTTCGGCAATGTCTAGGAGGGGTCCCGCATTGTTGCAGATCATTGTGCGAAAGACACTATCTTTGAATGAATGTGTTCGAGCTCCCTCTACCTTGTATAATAAAACAAAGTGATTGTGCAATATAATGATTGTTATGTTTTTAAATTTTTACTTCATGTGCGGCCGTGTTGTATGAAATCTGAGGGTTAACCAGTCGTCGGCTTCTGCCCCCACGTTGGTAGTACGGGGGTGTTCGGGATGGAATCTAAACAATCTTGATCCAATTAGATGGTCCTTGAAGGAGTTGTTTAGCACAACGAACCAGGCAACCAGACTATGCGGCTGTAACGCCCTCACTTAGCCATATGAGTTCAACAATAAAAACATGGGCGCAACCCCTAGTATCCGAACTAGAGTGCTATGAGTGTCTGATCGGGAATTACCAATCCTTCGCGTAATGCGGAAGAAATCTCCAATGATTTGTAACCTCCGAACAGCTGACCAGCTCTCGCCGCATCATGATAGTCAGTTTTCAGCTTTCTCTACTGAGGTGCTCCTTTGGATAAACCAAGGCACAATCACAGTAGTTCTCCCTTTACTACCTTAGCCGATATAGCGGAACGTAAGGTAGCAAGCACAGGAGCCATGCAACCCAACTATTGACCAACGACATGATTATGCATATAATGCTAAATTCGGGGTGCCGAACTATACTTATAAAAAGTGTTCGGACTTTTGTTGCCATAATGTGGGGTGCTATGAAGCCCCTGGCAAACATCAAACTTACCAAAGTGTACGGGTGCTACCTGATAGGGTTATCCACAGGGGAGCTGAAAAAGAGAAAGAAAACAGAAAAGGTACAAAGGTAAAAAGCTGGGGTCCTAAAGCTCCAGCCGCAAACTGTTCTCATTGTAATTTAATTAGTACATCAAGGCGCATTGATACATGTAGTGCGATAAGCAACATGCTATTTGACATGCCGAAACCAAGGGACAACTGCATGTGGGTCCTGAAACACAGGGACAGTTATCATTAATGGAATCACCTAAAAAGTCCCCATACGTCTGCGTTTCTCGCCATCTTGGTGTGTTTATCCTTCAAGAGGACCGATGAACAGTCCACCAGATGGGGCCTGTGGGATTGAGACCTGCAAAGGAAACAAGTAAAAGTGAAAGTATGTGTGTATCCGATGTCAGTTGAGCCGTACTATGGACCACAAGCTAGCTATGCCTCCATCGATGCCCACGGGATTTTGAGTGCGTAGTTATGTACGCGTGGCATGAATGCCACCACTTTATCGGGACTGAGACGGAGGCCCGATTGCTAGTTGAGCTCCTGACGAGCTGAGCTCTCCTGCTGCAGATTAGTTCGGACCCTCTTAACGGTGTCCGTGGGCTCGGCAGCCGAATTAAGGTTCTGCTTGAGAAGGCCGCTCTGTACCTCTGCTGCTAAGGAAGCTGTGTGCTCTTCTGTATGGAGGAAGCGTTCCGTATTTCTGTTGACCGTTATGATGCCGCGTGGACCGAGCATCTTGAGCTTGAGGTAAGCATAGTGTGATACTGCGTTGAATCGAGCAAACACAGTTTGTCCGAGCAGTGCGTGATAGCCATTGCGGAAGGGGACGATATCGAAGATTAACTCCTAGCTTCGGAAGTTTTCCGGAGATCCGAAGACAACCTCTAGTGTGATTGATCCCGTACAGCAGGCTTCTACACCTGGTATGACTCCTTTGAAGGTAGTCCTGGTGGGCTTGATCCATGATGGGTTAATGCCCATTTTTTGCGCTGTATCCTAATAGAGCAGATTGAGGCTGCTGCCTCCGTCTATAAGGACGCGAGTCAAGTGGAACCCATCAATTGTTGGGTGTAGGACCAGTGCGGCTGAACCACCATGACGCATACTGGTCGGATGATCCCATCGATCAAAAGTGATCAGGCATGACGACCATGGATTAAATTTTGGGGCGATTGGCTCTATCGCATAGACGTCCCTGAGCGCGCGCTTGCGCTCCCTCTTGGGGATGTGGGTAGCGTACCATTTTTACCTGAGGGGAAACTTCTTTTGTCCCCCTGTGTTCGGTTGTTGGGGCTCTTTGTCATAGTCCTCGCTTTGCGATCCCTTTTCCCTGTTCAGAACATTTAATTTGCCGGCCTGTTTCAAAACCCAACAATCTCTATTTGTATGATTGGGTGGTTTGTCCGGGGTGCCATGAATCTGGCACGCACGATCAAGTATGCGGTCCAAGCTGGATGGGCCTAGATTGTTCTTTTGGAATGGCTTCTTCCACTAACCGGACTTAGAGCCACTGAATCCGGCATTGACCGCTGTATCCTCGGTGTTATCACTATTGTTTCGAGGATTGTATCTGTTGCGTCGAGACTTGTCTTTGTTATTTTTAACTTCAGGGGTGCCTACGTCGCTGAGGGAGTCCTGCATTAGGGGGTCCTCAGACTGCCGGACTATATACTTTGGCCGGACGATTGGATTATGAAGATACAAGATTGAAGACTTCATCCCGTGTTTGGGTGGGACTCTCCTTTGCGTGGAAGGAAAGCTTGGCAATTCGTATATGTAGATCTCCTCCCTTGTAACTGATTCTATGTAACCCTAGCCCCCTCCGGTGTCTATATAAACCGGAGGGTTTAGTCCGTGGGACAAGAACAATCATAATCATAGGCTAGCTTCTAGGGTTTAGCCTCTACGATCTCGTGGTAGATCAACTCTTGTAATATTCATATCATCAAGATCAATCAAGCAGGAAGTAGGGTATTACCTCCATCGAGAGGGCCCGAACCTGGGTAAACATTGTGTCCCCCGCCTCCTATTACCATCTGCCTTAGACGCACAGTTTGGGACCCCCTAGCCGAGATCCGCCAATTTTGACACCGACATTGGTGCTTTCATTGAGAGTTCCACTGTGTCGTCACCATAAGGCTTGATGGTCCTTCAATCATCGGCAATGATGCAATCCAGGGTGAGGTTTTTTCTCCCCGGACAGATCTTCGTATTCGGCGGCTTCGTACTACGGGCCAACTCGCTTGGCCATCTAGAGCATATCGAGAGCTATGCCCCTGGCCATCAGATCAGGTTTGGAAGCTTGAACTATACTACCGACATCCGCGGAGACTTGATCTTCGACGGATCCGAGCCCACGTCAGGTGCGCCGCACAGTTGCGATGAGCTTGACTTAGCTCTGCCGTCGGATGGTGTTCAGGGGATCACACATGTGGCTACTCCGGCCTTCAATCCGGAGCAGATTGTGCCGTGCGAGGACGGGTGGATGGACCCCGCCACGGAGGCCGCACACTCAGCGGCGATAGAGCCGAATAGTGACTTCACCTCCTACGAGACCTGTGTTGCCGGATCCTTGGATTCGTCCCCGACCACAGGCTCCGAACTGCCCGCATCCGTGCCTATCAAATCTGATTGGGAACCGATCATGGAGTTTACCTCCGCAGATATCTTTCAGCACTCGCCCTTGGGTGACTTGCTAAATTCATTGAGGTCCCTCTCCTTGTCAGGAGACCCTTGGCCGAACTATGTCCGGCTTGAGTGGGAAGCGGACGACGAAGAAATTCATTCCCCACCCACCACCCACTTAATAGCCACTATCAATGACTTAACCGACATGCTTGATTTCGGCTCCGAAGACATCGACGGTATGGATGATGATGCAGGAGAAGAACAGGAACCACCGCCCACAGGGTGCTAGACAGCCACCTCATCATATGATATATACATGGTGGACACCCCCAAATAAAGCGATGGCAATAAGGCAACGGAGGATAATGCCCTCGAGAAGAAATCTAAGCACTAGCATCATCGGCGCCGCGCTAAGCCCCGCCATAGCAAAAGCAGCGATATCGGCATAAGAGACAATAACGCTGCGGATAGTGCCGAAGACAAAGACAATCCCCTCCAGCCAAGCTTCGAGCGGGAGGATGGGCAAGCTAGCCCTAAGGAACAGGCGGCAGACGGAGAATCAGAGGATGACGATTACATGCCCCTCTCCGATGACGATGTCAGCCTCGGCGACGAAGAATTTATCGTGCCTGAGGATCCTGTCGAGCAGGAGCGCTTCAAGCGCTGGCTTATAGCCATAGCAAAAAGCCTGAAGAAAAAGCAACAGCAACTTCAAGCTGATCAAGATCTGCTAGCGGATAGATGGACCGAGGTGCTGGCAGCCGAGGAATACGAACTCGAGCGCCCAACCAAAAGTTACCCAAAGCCCAGTTTGCTACCCCAACTCGAGGAGGAAGCATTAAAGCCTACACTACCAACGCAAGATGCGGCTGACCGGCCACCTCATGGCCGAGACAAAGCGGAATATCAGCCCGAAGTCCAGCCCGCACCCCGTTGCCAGTCAAACAAAAACACCAAGGCCCGGGGCAACACGTAGGACCTGCAAGACGTATTGGAAAACAAAGCAAGACATACAAGATCGATCTATGGATCACGGGGGCGCGCCCCAACGCGTGACGACGACCGTCATGCCGTATATACTAAAAGCAAATCCGGCCAGGCCGAATACAGCAGACAAGACTCGTATGAACTGCGTCGTGACATAGCCCGGCACAGAGGCACCACACACCCCCTATGCTTCACCGACGAAGTAATGGATCACGAATTCCCAGAAGGGTTTAAACCCGTGACCATCGAATCTTATGATGGTACAACAGACCCTGCGGTATGGATTGAAGATTTCCTCCTCCACATCCACATGGCCCGCGGTGACGATCTATATGCCATCAAGTACCTCCCACTAAAACTCAAAGGGTCGGCTCGGCATTGACTGAATAGCCTGTCGGCAAACTCCATTGGCAGTTGGGAGAACTTGGAAGATGCATTCCTTGATAACTTACAGGGCACTTAGGTGCTACCACCGGATGCTGATGACTTGAGTCACATAACCCAACAGCCAGGGGAATCAGCCAGGAAATTCTGGACTCGGTTCCTAACTAAGAGAACCAAATTGTTCACTGTCCGGATGCCAAGGCCTTAGCGGCATTTAAGAATAACATCCGCGACGAGTGGCTCGCCCGACACCTCAGCCAAGAGAAGCCGAAGTCCATGGCAGCCCTCACGACACTCATGACCCACTTTTGTGCGGGCGAGGACAGCTGGCTGGCTCGCAGCAACAACACATCAAGAAATCCTGGCAATTCAGATGCCAAAGATAGCAATGGCAAGCCACGTCGCAACAGACACAAGCGCCGCAACAACAGCGACAACACCGAAGACACGACAGTTAATGCCACATTCAGTGGCTCTAAATCCGGTCAGCGGAAAAATCCGTTCAAAAGAAGCAATCCGGGCCTGTCCAGCTTGGACCGCATACTCGATCACTCGTGTCAAATTCACGACACCCCCGATAAACCAGCCAACCACACCAACAGAGAATGTTGGGTGTTCAAACAAGCCGGCAAGTTGAATGCCGAAAACAAGGAAAAGTTGCTGCATACCGACAACAAGGAGGAGCCCCGGCCGCCGAACACAGGAGGACAGAAGAAATTTCCTCCCCAAGTGAAAACGGTAAACATGATATACGCAACCCATATTCCCAAGCGGGAACGGAAGCATGGACTGAGGGGCGTCTATGCGATGGAGCCAGTCGCCCCAAAGTTGAACCCATGGTCTTCTTGTCCAATCACCTTTGATCGCAGGGACCACCCCACCAGTATCTGTCATGGCGGTTCTGCCGCATTGGTCCTTGACCGCATCATTGACGGATTTCACCTCACTCGAGTCCTTATGGACGGTGGCAGCAGCCTGAACCTGCTCTATCAGGATATAGTGCACAAAATGGGTATACCCCTCGAGGATCAAACCCACCAAAACCACCTTTAAAGGTGTCATCCCAGGTGTAGAGTCTTGTTGCATGGGCTCAATCACACTTGAAGTGGTCTTCGGATCTCCGGACAACTTCCGAAGCGAGGAGTTAATCTTCGATATTGTCCCCTTCCGCAGTGGCTATCACACACTGCTCGGACGAACCGCATTTGCCAGATTCAATGCGGTACCGCATTATGCATACCTCAAGCTCGAAATGCCAGGACCACGCGGGGTTATAGCAGTTAATGGAAACATGGAGTGCTCGCTCCGCATAGAGGAGCACACTACGGCCCTCGCAGCAGGATCACAAAGCAGCCCTATGAGGCAAACCGCCAATTCGGCGAAAAAGACCCCGGACACCATCAAGCGAGTCCGGAGTACCCTGCAAGAGGATCGCCAGGCACATTTAGAGTTCTCCTAGCAATTCGGCCTCTGTCCTAGTCCCAGTCAAGCGGCGAAATTTGTGCTGCGCGTACATAATGACACACTCAAGATACCATGGGCATAGGTGGAGGCACGACCATGGAACGACCCACAATGTGGCTCAACCGCTTCAGGACCCGTATACCTTTAACATTTTCTTCCTTTCAGGCCCCTATTCTCTGAAGGCTCTCTCCGATCATCTGATTATCGGAGCCATCACGGGAAGGAAACACCAAGGAAGCAAGAAGCTTTGACGTACAAGGGAATCCTCAGGTGGTCTCTGATAATGATCGATATACCTATTTTGCATGCCCACATGCAGCTTGACCTTGGATATGACATGTCAAATAGTCCTATATTTCACTTATTGCACTACATGTATGCATACGCTTTGACGTATCATCTAAATAACAATGTACATCGTTAGCTCATTATTGCATTCCTTTACCTTTTTTCCCTGTTTGCTTATTTATGACCAATCGCACCCGTACATTCTAATATGACCAGTGCGCCAGGGGCTTCAGTGTACCCCATAACACGACATGAAAAGTCTGAACACTTTTGACAGTGCCGCACCCCGAACTTATAGCATTATATGCATCAGCTCCGAATCATGTCTTGGGTCAATAGTTGGGTTTGCCCGGCTCCCATGTTTTGGTACCTTATGTTCCGCTATATCGGCTAAGGTAGCACTGGGAGAACTACTGCGATTGTGTCCCGGTTCTTCCAGACGAGCACCTCAGTAGAGAAAGCCGAAAACTGACTTTCATGATGCGGCGAGAGTTGGTCACTGTTCGAGAGGTCTCAAATCCTTAAAGATTTTTCCCGCTTCGGGCGAGGAGTCGGCCTTGTCCGATTTAGGCGTACATAGCGCCCCAAGTTCGGCCTTCCGAATACTAGGGGCTTCGCCGAAATTTAAAATTGTAGACTTCTGTGGCTAAGTGAGAGTGATAAAGCTTTATAGTCCGATTGTCTGGTTTGTTGTGCTGAACTCCTCCTTTGAAGGACCCAAAACTGGGATAAAGAGTGGTCAGGTTTATCCCGAACACCTCAGTACTAGTTACATGGGGGCAGAAGCCGATGACTGGCCAACTCTCAAATTTTATAAACAGCTGCACAGAAGGTAATATTTTAAATTAACAACCATTACATAGCGTACAAGAACTCATTCCACATTACAGGATCACATGAGTACATTCATTCAAATATTACATCCTTAGCACATTCCTCTGCCACAAGGCGAGCACCCTTCAGGACACTGTCATAATACTTTTCAGGGTGGCGAGGCTCCTTGCCCTCCGGTGGCCCCTCCTTCACCAGCTTTTCGGCGTCCATCTTCGCCCAGTGCACTTTCGCCCAGGCAAAATCCCTGCGCGCACCCTCAATGCAGACGGACCGCATTATGACTTCAAACTGTGGGAAGGCATTCACAAGCCACCTTACCAAGCCGAAATAGCTACCAGGCAGGGGCTCGCCAGGCCACATCCGAACTATGAGGCCCTTCATGGCCAGTTCGGCCGCCCTGTGAACCTCGACCAGTTGCTTCAACTGGTCGCTCAAGGGCATCGGATGTTCGGTCCTAGTATACTGAGACCAGAACAACTTCTCCGTCGAGCTCCCTTCCTCGGCCCGGTAGAACTCCATGGCATCCGACACACTGCTGGGTAGATCAGCAAACGCTCCTGGAGAGCTCCGAATTCGGGTAAGTAAAAAGAAAGTTTCCTTCACATGCTTGCTTTGCATAATGAATGCCTTACCCGCCGCTATCTTCTTGACCGCCTCAATTTCCCGGAGGGCCTTTTGGGCTTCGGTCTTGGCATTTTGTGGGTTCTCGAGGGCCTTCGCAAGCTCAGACCCTTGTGTCTTAGAGTCATGCTCCAAGGACTCGTACTTCTTGACAAACTCCTGGAGCTCTTACTGAACCTCGCCGACTCGGGCCTCTTGCTTCTCGCGCTCGGCGCGCTCCTTGGCCGCTTTGCCTTCGGCCTCGGACAACACCTTCTTCAGGGCCACCACTTCGGTCGTGGCCCCTAGCAAAATTCATGACGATCCTGTGATCAAACAACCAGTTTTCTTTTTCTTTATCAATAAACAGACAAGGTATTGCTTACCTTTGTTCTCTTCGAGCTGCCTCTTGGTAAGGCCGAGCTCTTCCTCGGACCGCTCAAGGTCCCGCTTCAGTGCGGAGACCTCCGCCATGTGAGCGGCAGCGGCCAGCAGTGAAGTCTGCTTATTCACATAGACATATTCTCATTAGACTCATGTGATTATTATTTGATCCTCTATTCGGCCTTTCTTTGCGAACACCGAACAGAGCATCAGGGGCTACTGTCTATGCTATAACATTTTCTCATAATTTGATTACTTACCTCAAAGCCTGTTAGGAGGCTGGCACCGGCTTCAGTCAGTCCGATTTTGGCGGACCGAACCTTCTTGACCACCGCACTCATGATAGTGCGGTGCTCTTCGTCAATGGAAGCGCCACGAAGCGCTTCCAGCAAATTGTCCGACGCCTCTGGATGGACAGAGGCCATCGGCACAGACAGCTTGCCCCCCTTGGTGAGGAGTCGCCTGACAGAATCCGGAACCACTGGAGGTTCCAGTGTAGTATTCCTCTGGGGGCTAGACTTGCTGCCATCGGCATTAGAGCCCATGGGAGTCATGCCCCTCATGTGCCCAGCGTCTGGAATATCGCCTTGGGGCGTCTCCGGAACTGTCTCCCCTTGGTTCAGTACACTTTGAGACAAAACCTTGACGTCTTCCGTAGGGCGGGGGAGGAGGCGGTCGGGAGTGAATCATTGTTCATCTCCGACGGGCCGAAAGACTCCTCCGAAGAGGATACGTCGATATGGCCTTTGGATGGGCTGCATGTTCGACATGATAAGAAGCAATAAAATGAAACATACCAAGAACTATTATGGTATCCGGATACTTACAACTTCGCCAGGGGCTTGTCCTAGGGTAACCACTCCTCGTCGCTAAAAGCGGCCGCCGTGGAGAAGTCCGGAAGAAGAGTCCTTCCCTTCTTGGACCCTTCGGCCTCCCCTGACGGGGCGGCCTTCCTTTTCTTGTCTCCCCCGGCTGGGGGGAGAAATTTCCTATTCCTCCTCCTCATTTTCGTGGGAGGAGGGCACCTCGGTGTTATCGGACGATGAGTCCGATACGACCTTGCGCTGGAGACCTTTCCTGGTCACCGTGGCCTTCTTCTTGGCCTTCTTCTCCGGCGCCTCATAGGGCGCCGGAACCAGCATCTCCATTAAGAGAGCCCTTGCTGGATCTTCGGGCAGTAGGGCCGGACAATCAATCCACTTCGCTGTCGCGACCCATTCCAGTTAAATGGCGTGGAGGCTTAGATCCCCCACATGATTATACTGGGGAAAGAAACATCTTACAAGATATAAGGAGCTCACCGGATTGGCAGGGTGCTTTGCGCTGAGTCCGCGATCCTCGATAAGGGGAGGAGGTACCTCGGCGGACTTGAATAGCACCTTCCAGATGCTCTGGTGCGTTGTGTCAAAGAGCTCTCGCAGCGTCTGGTGCTTAGCCGGGTCGAACTTCCACATATTGAATGCCCGTCTTTGGCACGGGAGGATCCGGCAGAAGAGCATGACCTGGACCACGTTGACAAGCTTGATTTTCTTGCTTATCATGTTCTTAACATAGTTCTGGACTCTGGTCAGCTCCATCGATGAACCCTAGGATAGGCCCTTCTCTTTCCAGGAGGTGAGCCGCATGGGGATGTCGGATCGAGATTCGGGGGCCGCCACCCAGCTGGTGTCACGCGGCTTGGTGATGTAGAGCCACCCCACTTGCCACCCCTTCACGGTCTCCACATAGGAGCCTTCGAGCCAAGTGACGTTGGGCATTTTGCCCACCATGGCGCCTCCGCACTCCACTTGCTGGCTGACCACCACCTTCGGTTTAACGTTGAAGGTCTTCAGCCACAGGCCGAAGTGGGGCTTGATGCGGAGGAAGGCCTCGCACACGACGATAAACACCGAGATGTTGAGGATGAAATTGGGGGCCAGATCATGGAAGTCCAGCCCGTAGTAGAACATGAGCCCGCGAACAAACGGGTGGAGGGGAAATCCCAGCCCGCAGACAAAATGGGTAAGGAATACAACCCTTTAGTGGGGTTCGGGGGTAGGGATGATATGCCCTACGTCTGGGAGCCGGTGCACGATATCTACGGCCAGGTATCCGACTTCCCGGAGCTTCGTAATGTTCTCCTTCATAATAGAGGAGACCATCCACTTGCCTCCCTCTCTAGACATGTTTGGAGTGGTTTTGCGGAGAAAATGCGAACTTGGGCGCTGGAGCTCGAGTGCGCGAGAATGGATGGGCAGGGAAGAAGAAGGTGTGGGTGAAAAGGAGGAGTCCTTGTCCCTTTATAAGGGCGGAAGAAACTATGCACCTCGCCACCTGCCTGGTAAACTCGCTTATTCCCCAAGCGCGGTGATTGATGGCGCGGTTGGGTTACCCACACCCGTATTAATGAGGATCCCGTGATAAGGGGACACGATCTCTGCTTTGACAAGACATGCCAAGAAAACCACCTCGCAATATGTGCAGTAGCTGGTTGAGAAAAACGGTTCGTATAATGACCGGGCTATGGCGTGATGTCACGTTATGAAAAGTTGTCAGCAGATTAGATTTGTGGAAATATTATACTCTCTACGGTGGTATGTGGAATTTGTTTTGCATAGCCGGACACTATCCTTGTGTTCGAAATCTTCTATAGAGTATTCGGAGGAGGAACCCGCCTTGCAATGCCGAAGACAATCTGCGCACCTGACTCATCATCATTGAAGCCTGGTTCAAGGGCTACCAAGGGAGTCCTGGATTAGGGGGCGTGTCCGGGTGGGACTCTCCTTTGCGTGGAAGGCAAGCTTGGCAATTCAGATATGTAGATCTCCTCCCTTGTAACCGACTCTGTGTAACCCTAGACCCCTCTGGTGTCTATATAAACTGCAGGGTTTGGTCCATAGGACAAGAACAATCATAATCATAGGCTAGCTTCTAGGGTTTAGCCTCTACGATCTCGCGGTAGATCAACTCTTGTAATACTCATATCATCAAGATCAATCAAGCAGGAAGTAGGGTATTACCTCCACCGAGAGGGCCCGAACCTGGGTGAACATTGTGTCCCCCGCCTCCTGTTACCATCCGCCTTAGACGCACAGTTCAGGACCCCCTACCCGAGATCCGCCGGTTTTGACACCGACAGTCGCTTGCATTGTTTTTGCTACGGGCCAACCAACTGTCCTCGCCCGCACAAAAGCGGGTCATGAGTGCCATGAGGGCCGCCATGGATTTTGGCTTTTCTTGGCCGAGGTGGTGAGCGAGCCATTCGTCGTGGATGCTATGTTTGAAGGCTGCTAGGGCTTCAGCATCCAGACAATCAACGATTTTGTTCTTTTTAGTTAAGAACCTAGTATAGAATTTCCTGGCGGACTCTCCAGGTTGTTGAACTATGTGGCTTAAGTCATCGACGTTTGGTGGCTGGACATATGTACCTTGGAAGTTGTCGGGGAAGGCTTCTTCCAACTCCTCCCAGCTGCCGATAGACTTTTCGGGCAGGCTGTTTAACCAGTGCCGAGCTGGCCCTCGAGTTTTAAAGGGAGGTATTTGATGGCATGGAGGTCATCGCTGCGGGCCATATGAAGGTGGAGAATGAAGTCTTCGATCCACACCGCGGGGTCCGTCCATCATATGATTCTATATTCACGGATTTGAACCCTTATGGGAATTCATGATCCATAACCTCATCAGTGAAGCAATGAGGGTGTGCGGCGCCTCTATATCGGGCCGTATCGCGACGTAGCTTTGATGGAGTCCATCTGCGGTTTTCGGCCCGCGCATGACTAAGTTTTTCACGTCCGAATAGGTGGCCATCGTCGCGTGTCGAGGCACGTCCTCGAGATCCGTAGATTGATTTGGTATGTCCTGCTTTATTGTTCAGGTTTTGCCGGAGGTCATATGTGTGGCCATGGGCTAATTTACCCCTACCTGTGCGATGAGGCGGGGATGGCTATTGTTCGGCGTGAGTTGCCGTTTTTTCTCGACCACGTGGTGGTCGGTCAGCTGCATTGTATGATGGTGGTATGTATTCCGGCGCCTCCTCGTCAAACTAAGGTAGCAATTTGCTCTTTGGGTAACTTTTGGTTGGGCACTTGAGGTCGTATTATTCATCTCCTAGGACATTGGTCCATTTATCATTGAGCAGATCTTGATCAGCTTGAAGCTGCTGCTTCTTCTTTTTCAGGCTCCTTGCAGTGGCTATTAGCTGGCGCTTGAAGCGCTCCTGCTCAAAGGTTCCTCAGGCACGATGAAATCATCCGTGCCGAGGCTCACCTCATCCTCGGAGAGTGGAAGATAACTTCCATCCTCTGAGTCTTCGTGCGTGGCCTGTTTACCAAGGCTAACCTGCCAATCTTCCCGTTCATCTTGTTCATTAGCTGTTTCAATGGGGTCTTCATTGTCTTCGGCATCTTCTGGAGTGTTATATTCTCTTGTGCCAGTGTTTCTATCTTTACTATGGCGTGACTTAGAGCGACGCCGCTGACGCCGACGCTTGGATTGTATTTCAGAAGGTTTATCCTCAGTTGGATCTTCCTTGTCATCGCCGCTATTCTCCTTTGGTGCATCCACCATGTATACATCGTACGAGGAAGTGGCCGTCCAGCGTCCGGTGAATGGTGGGTTCTGGGCCTCTTCTTCTCTGTCATCGTCGTCCATACCGTCGATGTCCTCGGGGTCATAATCAAGTGTGTCGGTTAAATCCTGGAGCGTGGCTATGAAGTGGGTGGCGGGTGGGGAGCAAAATTCTCCATCATCAACCCCTAGTTCGGACCGGATATAGTTCGGCTGTGAGTCCTCTGCCAAGGACAGGTTCTTTTACGAGTTTAGCATGTCGCCCAAAGGCGAGTGCTGGAAGATGTCTGCGGCGCTGAATTTGAAGATCGATAAATGATCAAGTTCGGCGTCTGCGGGCTCACATGGTTCGCAACTTATGGCCGGAAACGAGTCCGGAGTTCCGGTGGCACAAGTATCGTGTGAGATCAAGTCTATGTGCGGCTCCAACGCCGTGGAATCTGTGGCCTCCATGGTGGGGTCGATCCTCCTGTCCTTGGATGGCGCAGTTTGCTCCAGATCTACGGTCAGAGCGGTTATGGGAGCTGCCTCCTAGATGCGGTCCGATGATAGATTTAGGTCAGGTCCCTGGGGGTGACTCATGTCTACTACACAACCTTGTTCTTGTAGACGTTGTTGGGCCTCCAAGTGCAGAGGTTTGTAGGACAGTATAAATTTCCCTCAAGTGGATGACCTAAGGTTTATCAATCCGTAGGAGGCGTAGGATGAAGATGGTCTCTCTCAAGCAACCCTGCAACCAAATAACAAAGAGTCTCTTGTGTCCCCAACACACCCAATACAATGGTAAATTGTATAGGTGCACTAGTTCGGCGAAGAGATGGTGATACAAGTGGTATATGGATGGTAGATAAAGGTTTTTGTAATCTGAAAATATAAAAACAGCAAGGTAACTAATGATAAAAGTGAGCGTAAACGGTATTGCAATGCATTGAAACAAGGCCTAGGGTTCATACTTTCGCTAGTGTAAGTTCCCTCGACAATGATAACATAATTGGATCACATAACTATCCCTCAACATGCAACAAAGAGTCACTCCAAAGTCACTAATAGCGGAGAACAAACGAAGAGATTATGGTAGGGTACGAAACCACCTCAAAGTTATTCTTTCCAATCAATCCGTTGGGCTATTCCTATAGGTGTCACAAACAGCCCTAGAGTTTGTACTAGAATAACACCTTGAGACACAAATCAACCAAAACCCTAATGTCACCTAGATACTCCAATGTCACCTCAAGTATACGTGGGTATGATTATACGATATGCATCACACAATATCAGATTCATCTATTCAACCAACACAAAGGACCTCAAAGAGTGCCCCAAAGTTCTACCGGAGAATCACGACGAAAACGTGTGCCAACCCCTATGCATAGGTTCATGGGCGGAACCCGCAAGTTGATCACCAAAACATACATCAAGTGAATCACGTGGTATCCCATTGTCACCACAGATACGCACGGCAAGACATACATCAAGTGTTCTCAAATCTTTAAAGACTCAATTCGATAAGATAACTTCAAAGGGGAAACTCAATCCATAACAAGAGAGTAGAGGGGGGAGAAAACATCATAGGATCCAAATATAATAGCAAAGCTCGCGATACATCAAGATTGTATCACCTTAAGAACACAAGAGAGAGAGATATCAAACACATAGCTACTGGTACATACCCTCAGCCCCGAGGGATAACTACTCCCTCCTCGTCATGGAGAGCACCGGGATGATGAAGATGGCCACCGGAGAGGGATTCCCCCCCTCCGGCAGGGTGCCGGAACGGGTCTAGATTGGTTTTCGGTGGCTACGGAGGCTTCTGGCGGCGGAACTCCCGATCAATTGTCTGTTCTGGAAGTTTTAGGGTACGTGAGTATATATGGGTGCAGGAAGTACGTCGGTGGAGCTTCAGGGGCCCCACGAGGCAGGGGGCGTGCCCTGGGGGGGCGCCCCCACCCTCGTGAGCACCTCCCTTGGCTCCTGACGTGGGGTCCAAGTCCATCAGGTAGCTTTCCTTCCAAAAATAACTTCTCCAGTTGATTTCGTTCCGTTTCGAATATGTTGGAGACGTATCAAGCATCCCCAAGCTTAATTCCTGATCGTCCTCGAGTAGGTAAATGATAATAATAGAATTTGATGCGGAGTGCTACTTGGCATAATTTCAATGTAATTCTTCTTAATTTTGGCATGAATATTCAGATCCATAAGATTCAAGACAAAAGTTCATATTGACATAAAAATGATAATACTTCAAGCATACTAACTAAGCAATTATGTCTTCTC
The DNA here is from genome assembly GCF_018294505.1 of Triticum aestivum. Classification (NCBI taxonomy): domain Eukaryota; kingdom Viridiplantae; phylum Streptophyta; class Magnoliopsida; order Poales; family Poaceae; genus Triticum; species Triticum aestivum. Next base: position 98,297,857 of record NC_057809.1, read on the forward strand.
AAAATAACATGGCCAAAGAAAGTTCATCCCTACAAAATCATATGGTTTAGTCATTTTTAATTTTCGTCACACAAGAATGCTCTCATCATGCACAACCCCTATGACAAGCCAAGAAATTGTTTCATACTTTAGTAATCTCAAACCTATAAACTTTCACGCAGTATATGAGCGCGAGCCATGGACATAGCACTATGGGTGGAATAGAATATAATGAGGGGGGTTATGTGGAGAAGACAAAAAAGGAGAAAGTCTCACATCAAAGAGGCTAATCAATGGGCTATGGAGATTCCCACCGATTGATGTTAATGCAAGGGGTAGTGATTGCCATGCAACGGATGCACTAGATCTATAAATGTATGAAAGCTCAACAAAAGAAACTAGTGGGTGTGCATCCAACTTCCTTGCTCACGAAGGCCTAGGGCACTTGAGGAGGCCCATTGTTGGAATATACAAGCCAAGTTCTATAATGAAAAATTCCCACTAGTATATGAAAGTGATAACATGAGAGACTCTCTACTACGAAGATCATGGTGCTACTTTGAAGCACAAGTGTGCTAAAAGGATAGTAACATTGTCCCTTCTCTCTTTTTCTCTCATTTTTTGGGCCTTTTCTTTTTATGGCCCTTCTCTCTTTTTTGGGCCTTCTCTTTTTTATGGCCTTTTTTTATTCCTCACTTGGGACAATGCTCTAATAATGATGATCATCACACTTCTATTTATTTACAACTCACTGATTACAACTCGATACTAGAACAAAGATGACTCTATATGAATGCCTCCGGCGGTGTACCGGGATATGCAATGAACCAAGAGTGACATGTATGAAAGAATTATGAACGGTGGCTTTGCCACAAATACTATGTCAACTACATGATCATGCTAAGAAATATGACAATGATGAATGTGTCATGATGAACGGAACGGTGGAAAGTTGCATGGCAATATATCTCAGAATGGCTATGGAAATGCCATAATAGGTAGGTATGGTGGCTGTTTTGAGGAAGATATAAGGAGGTTTATGTGTGAAAGAGCTTATCATATCACAGGGTTTGGATGCACTGGCGAAGTTTGCGCCAACTCTCAATGTGAGAAAGGGCAATGCACGATACCGAAGAGGCTAGCAAGGATGGAAGGGTGAGAGTCCGTATAATCCATGGACTCAACATTAGTCATAAAGAACTCACATACTTATTGCAAAAATCTGCAAGTCATCAAAAACCTTGGCACTACGCGCATGCTCCTAGGGGGATCGATTGGTAGGAAAAGACCATCGCTCGTCCCCGACCGCCACTCATAAGGAAGACAATCAAATAACACCTCATGTTTCTAATTTGTTTCATAACGTTTACCATATGTGCATGCTACGGGACTTGCAAACCTCAACACAAGTATTTCTCAATTTCACAACTACTCAACTAGCATGACTTTGATATTATTACCTCCATATCTCAAAACAATCATCAAGCATCAAACTTTTCTTAGTATTCAACACACTCATAAGAAAGTTTTATTATTAATCTTGCATACCAAGCATATTAGGATTTTAAGAAAATTACCATGCTATTAAGACTCTCAAAATAATCTAATTGCAGCATGAGAGTTCATCTATTTCTTCAAAATAAAACTACCATCATGCTCTAAAAGGATATAAGTGAAGCATTAGAGCAACAACAAACTACTCCGAAAGATATATGTGAAGATCAATGAGTAGTCGAATAATTATGCAACTATGTGAAGACTCTCTAACATTTAAGAATTTCAGATCTTGGTACTATATTCAAACATCAAGATAAACAAAATAAAATAAAATGACTCTCCAAGCAAAACACATATCATGTGGTAAATAAAAATATAGCTCCAAGTAAAGTTACCGATGAACGAAGACCAAAGAGGGGATGCCTTCCGGAGTATCCCCAAGCTTAGGCTCTTGGGTATCCTTGAATATTACCTTGGGGTGCCTTGGGCATCCCCAAGATTAGGATATTGCCACTCCTTATTCCATAGTCCATCGAATCCTTACCCAAAACTTGAAAACTTCACAACACAAAACTTAACAGAAAACTCGTAAGCTCCGTTAGTATAATAAAGCAAATCACAATCATAAGGTACTGTAATGAACTCATTCTAAATTCATATTGGTGTAATATCTACAGTATTCCAACTTATCTATGGTTCATAAACTATTTTACTAGCCATAGATTCATCAAAATAAGTAAACAACACATGAAAAATAGAATCTGTCAAAAACAGAACAGTCTGTATTAATCTGAATCAAACATATACTTTTGGAACTCATAAAATTCTCAAATAAATTTCTGGACCTGAGGAATTTATCTATTAATCATCTGCAAAAAGAATTAACTAAATAGGACTCTCCAAATAAAAATGGCAGCAATTCTCGTGAGCGCTAAAGTTTCTGTTTTTTACAGCATGATCAACAAGACTTTCGCAAGTTTTCCCAAAGGTTCTACTTGGCACAAACACTAATTAAAAGCATAAAAACACATCTACACAGAGGTTAGATGAATTATTTATTACTAAACAGGAGCAAAAGGCAAGTAACAAGAATAAAATTGGGTTGCCTCCCAACAAGCGCTATCGTTTAACGCCCCTAGCTAGGCATGATGATTTCAACGATGCTCACATAAAAGATAAGAATTGAAACATAAAGAGATCATCATGAAGAATACGACTAGAACATTTAATTCTAACCCACTTCCTATGCATAGGGATTTTGTGAGCAAACAACTTATGAGAACAATAATCAATTAGCATAGGAAGGTGAAGCAAGCAAAACTTCAAGATTTCAAGCACATAGAGAGGAAACCTGGTATTATTGCAATTCCTACAAGCATGTATTCCTCCCTCATAATAATTTTCAGTAGAATCATGAATGAATTCAACAATATAACTATCACACAAAGCATTCTTTTCATGATCTACAAGCATAGAATTTTTATTACTCTCCACATAAGCAAATTTCTTCTCATGAATAATAGTGGGAGCAAACTCAACAAAATAACTATCATGTGATTGAAAATTAAGATCAAGATGACAAGTTTCATGGTTATCATTATTCTTTAAAGCATACGTGTCATCACAATAATCATCATAGATAGGAGACATGTTTTCATCATAGTAAATTTGCACATCAAAGCTTGGGGAACAAAAAATATCATCTTCATCAAACATAGCTTCCCCAAGCTTGTGGCTTTGCATATCATTAGCATCATAGATATTCAAGGAATTCATACTAACAACATTGCAATCATGCTCATCATTCAAATATTTAGTGCCAAACATTCTAATGCATTCTCCTTCTAGCACTTGAGCACAATTATCGGAATCCTTATTTTAATAATAGATATTAAAAAGATGAAGCATATGAGGTACCCTTAATTCCATTTTTTGGTAGTTTTCCTTTATAAACTAAACTAGTGCTAAAAAAAGAAACAAAAAGATTCTATTGCAAGATCTAAAGATATAACCTTCAAGCACTTACCTCCCCGGCAACGGCGCCAGAAAAGAGCTTGATGTCTACTCCAAAACCTTCTTCTTGTAGACGTTGTTGGGCCTCCAAGTGCAGAGGTTTGTAGGACAGTAGCAAATTTCCCTCAAGTGGATGACCTAAGGTTTATCAATCCGTAGGAGGCGTAGGATGAAGATGGTCTCTCTCAAGCAACCCTGCAACCAAATAACAAAGAGTCTCTTGTGTCCCCAACACACCCAATACAATGGTAAATTGTATAGGTGCACTAGTTCGGCGAAGAGATGGTGATACAAGTGGTATATGGGTGGTAGATAAAGGTTTTTGTAATCTGAAAATATAAAAACAGCAAGGTAACTAATGATAAAAGTGAGCGTAAACGGTATGCAATGCGTTGAAATAAGGCCTAGGGTTCATACTTTCGCTAGTGTAAGTTCCCTCAACAATGATAACATAATTGGATCACATAACTATCCCTCAAGATGCAACAAAGAGTCACTCCAAAGTCACTAATAGCGGAGAACAAACGAAGAGATTATGGTAGGGTACGAAACCACCTCAATCTGTTGGGCTATTCCTATAGGTGTCACAAATAGCCCTAGAGTTCGTACTAGAATAACACCTTAAGACACAAATAAACCAAAACCCTAATGTCACCTAGATACTACAATGTCACCTCAACTATTCGTGGGCATGATTATACGATATGCATCACACAATCTCAGATTCTTCAATTCAACCAACACAAAGGACCTCAAAGAGTGCCCCAAAGTTCTACCGGAGAATCACGACGAAAACGTGTGCCAACCCCTATGCATAGGTTCATGGGCGGAACCCGCAAGTTGATCACCAAAACATACATCAAGTGAATCACGTGGTATCCCATTGTCACCACAGATACGCACGGCAAGACATACATCAAGTGTTCTCAAATCTTTAAAGACTCAATTCGATAAGATAACTTCAAAGGGGAAACTCAATCCATAACAAGAGAGTAGAGGGGGGAGAAAACATCATAGGATCCAAATATAATAGCAAAGCTCACGATACATCAAGATTGTATCACCTTAAGAACACAAGAGAGAGAGAGATCAAACATAGCTACTGGTACATACCCTCAGCCCCGAGGGAGAACTACTCCCTCCTCGTCATGGAGAGCACCGGGATGATGAAGATGGGCACCGGAGAGGGATTCCCCCCCTCCGGCAGGGTGCCGGAACGGGTCTAGATTGGTCTTCGGTGGCTACGGAGGCTTTTGGCGGCGGAACTCCCGATCTAATGTCTGTTCTGGAAGTTTTAGGGTACATGAGTATATATGGGTGTAGGAAGTATGTCGGTGGAGCTTCAGGGGCCCCATGAGGCAGGGGGCGCGCCCTAGGGGGGCGCACCCCCATCCTCGTGAGCACCTCCCTTGGCTCCTGACGTGGGGTCCAAGTCCATCCGGTATCTTTCCTTCCAAAAATAACTTCTCCAGTTGATTTCGTTCCATTTTCGACTCCGTTTGATATTCCTTTTCTTCGAAACACTGAAATAGGCAAAAAACAACAATTCTGGGCTGGGCCTCCGGTTAATAGGTTAGTCCCAAAAATAATATAAAAGTGGATAATAAAGCCCAATATTGCCCAAAACAGTAGATAACATAGCATAGAGCAATCAAAAATTATAGATACGTTGGAGACATATCAGTGACCAGGAGTGGTAGCCGCGGTCTCAAATCCGGCGAAGATCAAGTCTCCACGGATCTCCGCAACATAGTTCAAGCTCCCAAATCTAACCTGATGGCCAGAGGCATAGCTTTCGATCTGCTCCAGATGGCCAAATGAGTTGGTCCGCAGAGCGAAGCCGCCGAACACGAAGATTTGTCCGGGGAGGAAGACTCGCCCTTGGGCAGCATCGTTATAGATGGTTGAAGGGGCCATCGAACCTCTTGATGACGGCACAGTGGAACTCTCAATGAAAGCACCAATTTCGGTGTCAAAACCGCACTACAAAAAAAAGACACATCCGTGACATTTTGGGCCGAACGAATTTTTTTCTGTCATACATATGACACTTCTATGACAATAATTGTGACAGAACCTGGTATCATCATAGATGTGGTGGGCTCCTACTTCTATGACAAAAAATCATGATAGAAAATGGGCTTTTCATCCCGGGCGTGCCGAAGACGCAGCTGCATGACATTCTTTGGGCCGTCCATGACGGGAAAAACCATGGTAGAAGCGAGGGGGAGGAAAATTTTGGGGAGTTCCCGGTTACGGTGGGAGGTCAGGGCCGAGCGATGCGCGCTTCTCTCGTACACGTACGCGCGTGTGTGCGAGGCGTTGGCTCTAACTGAACCCGAGCGAGGCGTTGGGCTCTAACTGAATCCGAGCGATTGCACTGTAGGCTACGCGTTACTGAACCCGAGCGATTGATCGATGGCTGTTAACTGAACCCGATCGAGCGATTCCTTTACTACTGTTGCTAACTGAAGCCGATCGATTGGATGAACAGTGAGTGTTGCGGGGGGGGGGGGGGTTGGATGAACAGTGAGCGGTGGCGTTGCCTCTGGATGAACAGGACCCCGTGGTGTGGTGGAGGGCTGGATGAACAGTAGACGGTGGAGGGGTGCCCGTGGAGGGGTGGATGAACAGGACCCCGTGGTGTGGAGGGATGGATGAACAGTAGATGGTGGAGGGGTGGTTGAACAGGACCCCGTGGTGTGGAGGGCTGGATGAACAGTAGACGATGGAGGGGTGCCCGTGGAGGGGTGGTTGAACAGGACCCCGTGGTATGGAGGGCAGGATGAACAGTAGACGGTGGAGGGGTGGTTGAACAGTAGCCGGTGGAGTAGCGCACGGTGGAGGCTGGATGAACAGGAGCCCGTGGAGGCTGGATGAATAGGAGCCCGTGGAGGCTGGATGAACAGGAGCCCATGGAGGCTGGATGAACAGGAGCCCGTGGAGGCTGGAGGAGGTCGACGGTGGAGATGAACAGTATCCCGTGGAGTCCCGTTTTGCGGTACGCCACACCCTTCCCGATGAACAGGACCCCCGTTTCGACCGTAGCGCACCAACACAAGTCCGTTTCATCCGTTTTGCAGTACGCCACACCCCTCTCGACCATCAGGACCCCCATTTCGACCGTAGGAGGTCTGTTTCCTCCGTTTTGCGGTACGCCAGACCCCTCCCGATGAACAGGATCCCGTTTCGAACATGGCCGGTCGAACACAAGGCTGTTTCCTCCATTCTGCGGTACGCCAGGTCTCGTTTCCATCGCCTATTCCGTCCAAGCCCTCCCGATGAACACGACGCATTCCGTTGCCTCCCCATGAACACGACGCATTCCGTTGCCTCCCCATGAACACGACGCATTCCTGTTTCTCCGTTCTGACCCAGCCATGTACACGAGCCCTGGCCATACGTATGCTCGAGTAGGCGTTCGAGACCCTTCCCTTATGTACACATACATGGCCGTATTTTCTTTCTTGCACCCTGGCCGCTGTACATACATGTACATGCTACGTGCCCGCCTCTACTACAACACGTGCGCGCCTCTACATCGACCAGTATATATATGTACGTACACGTTCGCGACTAGAATGACAACGCTACGTACGCTTTGACCAGGTGGGTCCCGACTATCAGGCACTTCCTTGCGTGCGAAGATGTAGCCGGTGGGTCCCAGTAGTCAGGGGGCGAAATACGGTGTCCCGTCCAGTGGGTCCCCGCTGTCAGGTGGAGGAATAATTATTTTGCACGTAATAAGGAGGCACTTCCTTGCTGCGGCCGTGGACCCAGCCGTCAGCCTCTCCACGTACAGTCCACGTCCGATGGAAGCCGTTCCTTGACCAAGTTGACCACGCCGCGCCGAGAGCACCAGGGCGGTGGACGACGGCGAGGCCTAGGAAGGGGACGACGCGGAGCCGGGGAAGACGCGGCAGTGGATGCCCACGCGTAGAGGTGTATGAGGGTTCACTGGTTCACTGCGGTGTGAGGCTGCCGTCGCCGCAGAATAACAGGGGGTGTGGGTGAGTAGAGGGATGCTCTGGCCTGCGGTGGGAGTAGTAGGGGGCGGTGAGGCCTCCGCCGCATTGCAGCCGGCCACGGGAGGCAGGAGCACGAGGCACGACCGACGCTGGTTTGGGCGGCTGGAGCAAGAAGACCGGAGGTTGAAGAAGACTACGGCTGTTGGATGGACATCGTACGGCCACTGGAACTAGAATTGTGCATATTGACTAAGTTGACAAAGCCCTCCATCCCCATCAACTTAGTAGGCCCACAAGTCAGCCTCCCACCAAGGTGAGTCCCAGCTAGCAGGGGGGTATTCATTTTTTTGAGCGTAATAAGGAGGCACTTCCTTGCGTGCGAAGATATAGCTGGTGGGTCCGAGCTGTCAGCGGCGGTAACGTTTTTTCATGAAATACAGAGGCCCTTTCTATGGGTCCCTGATGTCAGGTGGAGGAATCATTATTTTGCACATAATAAGGAGGCATTTCCTTGCGTGCGACCGTGGACCCAGCTGTCGGCCTCTCCACGTACAGTCCACTTCAGATGCATGTTGGTCGTTGACCACGTTGACCAGGCCGCACCAAGAGCACCAGGGCGGTGGACGATGGCGAGGCCTAGGAAGGGAACGACACGGAGGCAGGGAAGACTCAACAGTTGTTTCCCACGCAGAGGGGAGTACGACTGTACGAGGGTTTACTGGTTCGTCTGCCGTCGCCGGAGAATAACAGCAGGTGTGGGTGAGTAGAGGGATGGCTAGGCCAACAATGGGAGTACACTGGGGCGGTGAGTCCTGCACGACAGCAGAGCTGGCCGCAAAGAGGAGGGAGCAGGCAGTCCCGCCGACACTTGTTTGAGCGGCTGGAGCAGGAAGAGCAGAGATTGAAGAAGCACGACGGCCGTTGGATGGCCATCCAACAGTCACTTCTTGTGCGTCAACCTTTTTTTAGGAAAGCCTCAAATCTGTGGAAAACAACATACAACCCATCTGCCATTATTTCTAATAATTTACAACCCATTTGCTAATTCTTAAGGTCTTTTTGGAGCCCATATTCTTTTTGTTAGCATTACAGCCCATATTGTGGCCACGTTTAAAAAATTAACGAAAATTTGCATATTTCGGTGCGGTCCGAACTGGTTTTAATCCTGAAATTTCGACTCACATTCAAACTGATTTTAAAAATAAATGTATATCAATATAAAATCCAGCAAATTCTCCACGCATAAAAATTAATGTAATTTAAAATCTCGAAATGAAAAAAAAAGATATTTTAAACTAATTGCCGGTTTGATGTGTTTAAAAAATGTATAGCCCATTTCTCATTACTGATGGGCCATTTTCTCGGCCAGCCGAATGAAGCTCTCCTCGTCTTGAAAGATTTGCAGCCCAACAGGCCTGACAAAGCGACTTACTTGGTAAATCACAAAAAAATCGGGCTGTGGCCGTGGACCCAGCTGTCAGCCACTCCATGTACAGTACTCTCCCGATGGAAGACGGTCATTGACCACATTGACCACGCCGCGCCAAGAGCACCAAGGCGGTGGATGACAGTGAGGCCTAGGAAGGGGACGACACGGAGCCAAGGAAGACGCGGCAGTGGATGCCCACGCGGAGAGGAGTACGAGGGTTCACTGGTTCGACTGCGGCGTGAGGCTGCCGTCGCCGCAGAATAACAGGGGGTGTGGGAGTAGAGGGATAGCATGGGCCAACGGTGGGAGTAGTATTGGGCGGTGAGGCCTCCGCGGCATCACAGCCGGCCACGAGAGGCAGGAGCATGCGGCACGACCAGCGCAGCTTTGGGCGGCTGGAGCAAGAAGATCAGAGGTTGAAGAAGGACTACGGCCGTTGGATGAACATCGTACGGTCACTGGAGATAGAATCGTTCACATTGACTAAGTTGACAAAGCCCTCCATCCTCGTGAACTTAGTAGGCCCACAAGTCAGCCTCCCACCATGGTGGGTCCCAGCTAGCAGGGTGAGTATTCATTTTTCTGTGCGTAATAAGGAGGCACTTTCGATGGGCCCGAGCTGACAGCGGGAGGAAAGTTTTTTTCGTGAAATACGATGGTCCGTCCAGTGGGTCCCAGCAGTCAGGGGCAAATGTTTTTTTCGTGAAATACGGTGGCCCGTCCGATGGGTCCCAGTAGTCAGGGGGGAAACGTTTTTTCCGTGAAATACTGGTGGCCCGTCAGGTGGGTCCCTGCTGTCAGGTGAAGGAATAATTATTTTGCGCGTAATAAGGAGGCACTTCCTTGCGGCTGCCGTGGACCCAGCTGTCAGCCTCTCCATGTACAGTACTCTTCCATTGGAAGTCGGTCGTTGACCACATTGACCACGCCGCGCTGAGAGCACCATGGCGGTGGACGACGGCTAGGCCTAGAAAGGGGACGACGCGGAGCCGGGGAAGACGCGGCAGTGGATGCCCACGCGGAGAGGAGTACGAGGGTTCACTGGTTCGGCTGCAGTGCGAGGCTGCCGTCGCCGCAGAATAACAGCGGGAGTGGGTGAGTGGAGGGATGGTCTGGCCAGTGGTGGGAGTAGTATGGGGACGGTGAGGCCTCCGCGGCAGCACAGCCGGCCACGGGAGGCAGGAGCATGTGGCACGACCGGCGCTGCTTTGGGCGGCTGGGGCAAGAAGACCAGAGCTTGAAGAAGCACTACGGCCGTTGGATGGACATCGTTGACCACGCCGCGCCAAGAGCACCAAGGCGGTGGACGACGGCGAGGCCTACGAAGGGAACGACACGGAGCCGGGGAAGACACGGTAGTGGCTGCCCACGCGGTGGAGAGTACGAGGGTTGATTGGTTCGGCTGCCGTCGCCGGAAAATAACAGGAGGTGTGGGTGAGTAGAGGGATAGACAGGCCAGGGATGTGAGTATGATGGGGCCGTGAGGCCTTCCCGGTAGCACTGCCGGCCACGGGAGGCGGGAGCAGGCGGTTCCAACGGCGCTGGTTTGGGCGGCTGGGGCAGGAAGATCAGAGACTGAAGAAGCACGATTGCCGTTAGATTGACATCTAATGGTCTGACGTTGGTAGAGTCGATTGTTGACTAAGTTTATTTTTTGAGAAACCTTGTGTACGCATGAACTTAGTAGGCCCACAATTCAGCCTCCAAATCTATGGCAGACAACATAAAGCCCATTTGCTATTTTTTATAATTTGCATCCCATTTGCTAATTCTTAAGTAATTTATTACAGCCCATTTTCTGCCCAGGACCACGGTCAAAAAGTCCAGCCTTATTTTGCATATTTCGTTGGAGTCCAAACTGTTGTAATCCCGAAATGATAAACATTTTTAAGAACTTATTGATTTTCCAAAAAAATCGTTTTGTTTTTGTAAGCAAATAAGACATGGGACAATTTAGTTTGTTTAAGGGAAAACTAGTGGTAAAAAAATCAGCGATGGGTGGGAAAAAACAACAAAAATAAGGATGTAAATATGAAAAGGGAATTTTATGTGTTTTAAATATAATGATATGTGTATATGAACTAGTAAAACTATAGGTAGAGATTAGAAAACGGATGTAGGACATGCGTTTCAAGAGGAAAATAGAACTGGGCTGTGTGTTTGATTCAGTAAAAAATCTGCCTGCAGATGTTGTAAGACAAAATATAACTAACGCTGGCGGGCCAGAGGCCAGTAGATACCTGCTGGATCTTTGTGCCCCGTTGTCGTCATGGGCTGGGCCTATTGAAAACAAAACAACCCTGGGCAATATACAGCCCAGTTGAAACTTGCTCGACCTGAAAAAACAATATACATGCTCAATAAATGAGAGAATTCTGCAAGTACAGACCGATAACTGGGATGCAGCATGGATATTGTTTTTTTATCGTGATAGTAAGTTCATGCACTTGTTTCAAAAAAATTGGAGAAATGGGAATTCGAACGGCGGGTGCTTATGCTACCCATCAAATAAAAATCAGGTGCCTGAAAATTCATTTTGAAACAAATGATTCAGCTTTATATCCACGTCGACCCTCGGCATGATGGTTGGAAGCAAATGCAAGTTCATACCAAAAGATCATTAACAACAATACCACCTTGCAGATGACAAGGTAGTACAACTACCAATACCAAATTAACTTATAATCTTTTTACTCCTGGCCCTAGCATTCGTCTGGTAGAAAATCTTGCAGAGGACCAGCTCCCGCTCCTTCTCTTGCTCCAGGTCCCCGAGGTGGTACTAGTGCATCACCCAGTTGGTCCTCTGCTGGTCGAAGTTCTTGTTGGTGTGCAGCACCAGAACCTTATTTGCTGCCCGTCTGCCGGTCGTTGACCATCACCGGCAAGGTATTGCCGGTATTGTGCCACATCGCATGCATGCCGCACTCCGACTGTATCTTGCGACGCATCCACACGCCCCTTTTGAATGCCCTGGAATTGCGCTGGAAGAAATGCTTCCTTAGGCCACTCAGTGTGATACCTGCAGTATTGTGGAATACAGGTTTTAGTGTACCTAGTTGGCATTTTCATAACATCTTTGGCATGTTGCAGTCACTTGTTTCACTTTTTATTAACTGTCAAATTGTAATTGCTTCACCAGGTGTGCGTCTAAAAAGAAAAATAGAGCTATAAACAAAGGAATTTGTTTGTGCAAGCAGACGGCCGATCGGTGTCTTACCTAGAACTTTCTCAGGTTGGGTGTAACATATGACGTGCTTGCTGTCGATGGTTGGTATGAACAAATCGATGAGAGACTGAAATATCATGCTGTTAGCACTCACTTTGGCCTGAAGGTGCTCGATCAGCTCCTGATCCATGGGATCGAACTTTACGCCAGTCGGCAGCACGGGCCAATCCTTCTTCGACTTGCATCGGTAATTCCAGTTATATGGTACTCAATGTATGATCAATCGAATGTTTTAAGTGAATGATGAAAGATTTCAACAGATAAGTGGTACTCCAAATCTGAAGTCCAGAATACCCAAACACGCCGTCGGGATTCTTGTGTCACCTCACGCGCAGCGTGTTGTCACGTCAATTCAATGTGTGGACATGATGAATAATTTGACCGACGTATACTAGTACTGCTACTGTACTACTTACTAGTCGTATTTAGTGTCACAATTTATACATAGGTTTAACTAACAAGTACGCACTTGAAGCCTGACTGATATATATATATATATATATATATATATATATATATATAGTGATACTATTCATCACCTAGGGTGCAAAAAAATTTATTCTTCACCCGAGTTAATCTTACAATTATTTATAATTAAATTATGTTTAGAATTCAAATAGTTACATTCATATTGATTCACTACGTAAAATTTGGCACAAGAAAATAAAAATATAGGTCATAAGACAAGAAATTTGCAATTTATGTGTATTTTACACTATGTTTTTATGTTTGTAATTTTACATAATATAAAATATTTTTATGCCAATTATATATTTTCTTACAGTCTCTTTTTATGTCGGAAATAAGACAAAACTTACGGAACGTAAAATTACGGTGCATAGATGTTAAAATAGAGAGGGGTGAAGAATAACTATTCCTCACCCAGGGTGACAAATAGCGCGACCCTATATATATATATATATGTCTTCTACACAACATCTCCATCATCATTATCAGTACATCCTACGCAGATGAGTTAGGATGCACTTGATCCCAGGAAGGTATCTATCCTTCAAACCAGAGGAGTGCTTTAAACTAACAACAGTACATAATATCCAATAAAAGAGGGTCGTGCTACAGCAGTAGAATACATGGCTCAGTCTAGATATCAGCACGAATCAAGTTGTGCATATTTGCTGTTCACATGAACCACATCGCCGCATGTTGGGTTTGCGAAAGCCATTCATCGCATGAAAACTTGATGCCTTTCACACACTAAAGATTATCTGGCAACAAGGTGTGTCGAAGAATCTCTGGATATGGTGATTCATGAAACCCATGGTATGATGTGTAAACACAGCCCCCCCTCGCGAATGGAAGTTGCATAGCACAGTAATCATCGCCGGTGATATGATCGATGATTGGTTGGATGATCGGATAATTGAGCCTGAGGAACAAGGAGTGGTTGCCGAGGCTGTAAACCCGCCTCTAGTTAAATACGCCTGGCCCAACGGAGCTGGGATCTTTCTTGAACACGAAGCAGCCATAGCCATCAATGTCACGAATGCCCCACGCATTATAATGCATGTGGTTTGATGTAATGGTTTGGTCAATTTGGTACGTGTGAATGAGCATCAAATGATCGCCGTTAGCTGAACGAGCGATAAACCACCACCCATCGGCTGGTATGATTCCAGGTCCTGGAATCATGAAGACCAGCGCATTTGCGTCTGCTGCAACAATTCAAATTGGAGACCAAAAGGACAAAAATAAACAATCATGTTCAGAGTATGTGTGGAATTAAGATTATTATAACAGTGACACATATCATAGACAGAGAATTGCAATGCCGTGGTCATAATCATACCCCAAATTAAAAAAATAAGCCAATGGCTTTCATATTCTAGCAATATGTCATGGTTCAAACATCATGTAACAATGAGAGGAAAACAGCTATGACAGCACCTACTCATATTCTACCATAGCACTTACTACTACTGTTCTGATATCAACTCTAAGAAATGACATGCGTTGTTATAAAAATCTTGTGAACGAGAGTAACATATAGAAATCATGATCTTATGCTCATAATATGTATTCTAACAATAATTAGATGTCAATTGTTCTCATATCAACTCTAACAATAACATGTGTGGTCATAAAAAATCTAGGAAATGAGAGGAACATATAGCAATGATGTGGTTATAGACATGCTATGCATTCTAAATTTGTAACAAATGAACAGGTAGTCGTATTCATAACGTAAAGATGAAATGAGATAGAACAATTACACGATGATAGATTCCACCAATATAGGTAGCCAATCTGTGCGTCGACCACGTAAACGATGCCATCATGCACTATAGCATCAGACAGAAATGTTTCCTCAACAGGATTGATGATGAGCCATAACCATGTATGGCGACCGGATTGTAGATAGACTAGTCCCTTGTTGAACAAGGAAATGAGCTTGTAATCCATGTAGTCTTCTGATGGTGTGCGCACTTCGCAGATTACAACTTTCTGCAAACAGAGGTCGAGCCAAAAGATTGACGCGTCTCGTGCGTAGGAGGAAGGAGTGTCCGGCGGGCTGCGAGGCTCGATGGCGGCGGTATCCAACGATGGAAGGGTGATCTCTCGCTGGGTGTAGATATCCACGAGACACCATGGACTACCGGTGTGGTGGATGAGGACGATCCAGTTGGCCTTCATGCCCGCCCAGTAGTGGCCGCGCATGAAGGACAGGTGGACAGGTAGTGGTAGCATGTCGAGGGGAAGCACGGCAACCTCCGTAGGATCGTCAAGTCGGTGTCTGGGCCACCTGCGAGGATCAGGCATCAGCAAGCAGGGTGTCTTGAAAAGAGCCGGCCGGTTGCAGACGAGTAGACGGTACAAAGACACCAAGAATGCGGCCAGACGGACGGTGCTGAGTAGATCCTTACGACTACAGATCTGCTCCAAGAGAACATTGGGGAGGGAATTCCAATCGCGGCTCTGCGTGTTAGTCGGTTCTGCCATTGGGCTTTTCGGTGCCTGCGAGCCAGCGGGGAAGTGGATTCGGGCGGGCGAGCGAAGAAGCTTCTCCTCATGTGGCCGAGCAGTGAGCGGGGGGATATGGTATGCGCGGTCTACCAAGGAAGATGGCGCGGGCAGGCGAGCAGTCAGCGGGGGTAAATGGTGTGCGGCCGACGGTGGGGAAGAGAGGACGAAGAAGAAGAGAGGAGGAAGAAGAGTGGAAGACAGGGAAGAAAGTGCATTCAATCTCAATTCTACTACTCCCTCCGTCTAGGTGTGTAAGTCACCTTACGAAAACCAAATAATCCCAAAACACTTAGGCACTGTACATTAACTCCCTTCTTGTTTTTTTATTTTGTGGCATATCAACCAATAAGATATGTGGGCTGTGCATGCTTTTCATGACTTGAGACTACCAAACATAACCGACTGATTTAGTAACACCAACACGCTGGTTCAGCTTATTAATTACGTGTCCCATCTGCTGCAGTGTGTATTGTCACTTCACTACGATGAATAGTTCTCTCTAACCGAGATGGGGAATAAATGGATCGCGAGGACTTACTTTCTACAGTCCCAACATGCAGCACTCACACGTACACATGGACGCACGCAACACTCATGCTCCCATGCGGCACACAACACACGACGCAACACACACGCTCATGCTCAAGTGCTCAACCTACTCCCTATGTCTATGAAAGACTATACATTTAGAGATTTACACATTGACCAGGGCATAATTAACGCCCAAAAGTAGCAGACTTATGTGTGCATGCGACCATTGAGATAAGAAGATTAAATGAAGGCTGTTGCATGCTATAATTAAGGATAGACATGTAGCCTATACCTACAACACAAGTTGGTGCATTAGTCAATCAATATCGATTTAGATTAAAGGCTAAATGCATTGGAAGTGTAGATGTACATCATGTAGTACACTCTTTGTTGGAAGACCGAGGGAGGACACGTGCATGCACTCACATACACAGCCAGGGCAGTTCGCGCGCAAGGGTTGGACTCGTGTCGCGCTCGCGTAAAGTTTTGTTTAACTGATTTCTTTGCTCTGCCAACTAACAGGTGGGACCCAGAAACCAGGTGACAATTTAACCAGTCAACAAAGTGCCACATCGACTATGTGGCCGGTCAGTAGGGTGCAATACGGTGCTCTACGATGAGCTAGTGATCGCATAATCGCCGCAAAACTATATATAGTGATCGTAAAGAGCATACTGTTACATACGTTGACCGCCAGTGTATTTTTCTCGTTTCAAATAAAGCCATATTAATTAGAAAGGATGCAGTATGGACTACTACTACTAGTACTAGTACTGCTTTGATGTGTCCCGTCAACTTGCCGAACGAGGAGAAGCTTGCTTACTGTGCCTCTCCCTCGCCCACGCCGCGTGGTGGTTCGCAGGACGAGGAGAGGGTTTTGACTACAGCGCCCTCTCCCTCTCCTTCTCCCTCTCCTTCGCCCTCGCCCTCGCGGTGGACGTCGGTGTCAGATTGCCAGAAGCATATTGTACTATAGTATCATCATTGTTGGACCTTCCGAAGAGGCGAAGATCCAAGTGCAAGGTTCACACGAGTACGAACTGTTGAACCTCCCGAAGAGGCAAAGAGCCAAGCACAAGGTTTTATAGGAGTTGCCGTCCTAGTAGGAGTGTACTAGTACAACTATAGCGAACGATGGTACTGTATGATGCCACCACGTCACGTATATCCAAAGCTGTGCCACCTTTTTTTTCTCAAAGAGCGTGTTGGAGCCCGTGCAACAACCACACAAGTTGCACGTACACATAACACATTTACTAGTAATAAATTCTAAAGGACAAATGTCAGTGTGCCACACAAGTTCATATCCAACTCATGTGATAAATTTGTGCACGACTAGTCTACATATATTCACAGTGCTACCGTTCACAAATACCGTACTCCACTTACACGTTATAGATGGGATACATGTCCTCCTCCAGGTTCCAGTCCCAGGTGTTCTTCATGGATGGCACGATCCATAGTGGTGGGCAACAGGAATCATTGTCACAGCTTTCTAGTCCGGTTCCACACGATGGAGACTCATCCAAGCTCAAGCGGCATAAATCAGGGATAGCGTGTCCCAGCATGTCGTTCATCCGGCGGTGCACACTAAAGACACAACCATGCTTCATGAACGGCAGGCCTTCCGTGTTGTGCACGAAAGGTGGCATCCGCTTCACAATGGGGTAGATGTCCCCGGTGAAAAGCGAGTACTCTCCAAGAGTGTTCCTCGGCACCCACGTAGCATCACAGGGGTCGAACTCGGCGCCGTTCATCTGGTACACGCGGCATCCCAGATCTGGACACATGGTGACGTACATAGTCAAGGTCCATGCATAATAATGTTGTGCTCAAATGTGGTGGTCAGTAATACTGTGAAGCAAATAGTACTACTCCGGTATAGAGGAACTAAAATAACCGGCTTATTATATATAGCCACTCTTGGCTACATGGATGAGATAGTAAGACATGGAAAAACAAAAATGGTGGCAGCTAGTGGGTTCAAGTCTTCAAGGGCCTAGCTAGCTATACACATCCTCCAAGGTAAAAAGTACTCCTACTAGTACTATAAAGTATACTACTAGTACAACAATGAAAGAGAAGGCGAGAGGGTTAAAAAATGGAATACCTGGGTAGATGGTGACGGTCCGATCATGGTAGATTATGTGACCATGTTGCACATCAGTGGTACCATGGGTAACGACTGCTAAGATAGTTGATCCCAATATGCCAAAGTCAGCTAAAAGGTTCCAGGTTAGACCGAATCACGGATGCAAATGCACATCCAGGATCGGCGATCTTATTTTTATCGGGGGATGACTGGTCCCTGCAAAATAATGGAGTACCGTTAGGGATGCAAATGATGGTTTGTGCATTCCGTTTGTAATCACCCGTACCATAGGATGGCAACCAGATGAAATCAGTCCCCCGGCTTGTCACTTCGAAGATGCGGCCTAGATGGCGCACGGCATCTTTGAACGTGTAGGGGTACAAATCTGTCGCCGCCAACATGCGCCAGCCTCTGCCGTTACTGCCTCCTGCATTGATGGCAATCCTTATGTCGAACACCGCGTAATCGTCGTAGCCGTGTCGCTTTGTCGGCGGGTCCGCAATTGCTTTCTTCTTCAATCTCATGTAGGAATCATCATATGTATTCTTGCCCAGCCAGTCCGGGAGGCCGATCCCAATGGTGGAGAAGGGGTCTACCGGAATGGCCGCACTGCTATGGATGCTGTGCAAAATGGTGGTGGTATCCGTCCGGAGGTATGCAAGCCAATCTTCATTGGCACCGACCCAGACCTATATATAATACGGTGGGCAGCAGAGAAATTACGGGATGGAAATGGAATAACTAAGTACTACATGATCAAACTCCATTACTGACCTGCTCATCAGAGAAAATCCGACTACCTCTCAACGTCGGCAACTCTAGCGGAGTCAACGTGCAACCATGGCCAGGGAGCGGTGGACTGTTCGAAGGATTGTCCCATAGAAGAACCTTCTCCTCGAGGACGCATGGAAGACCAACAAGCATGGCATGTTTAAGCAACATCTTGAAAAAGTTGGTGCAGGAAGCACCGAGTCTTGCGGCGGTGAGGACGTCGGAGCGGCGTGCGATTTCTCCCACAGGATCGTCGTCCTAGGTCTCCCAGCCCCGACAAGGAGGAGAACCGCCTGGCGAATCCATGGGAGCAGCGACGAACTGCCTTCTCTTTGGGGGGAGGGGAAGTGGTGAGGAGGAGATATGAGTGTAGTAACCGTAGGGCCTCGTCCCTTCCAACTGTAGATCATTCCTCAGCGAAGGGGTGAGGCTATTATTTACTACTCTAAATAATAGCGCTAGTAAGAAATTTTTGGCACTAGGTAGTAGTTTTTGGTAACATGGAGTACTAGTACTAGCATTATGGAACGTTATGGGATTGCATTATACTGTAAATAATAGCACTAGTAAGAAATTTTTGGCACTAGGTAGTATTTTTGGCGTGGAATAAGAAATTTTGGGTATGTTTTTGCCATTGTTTGTACACGCCAACTAGTGTCAAAAAACGTCGTACATTATGTGACGGAGGAGTACGTACTCATACTGTAGCAGTACTAGTACTGCTTTTCTCAACTAGTAGTGCGATGTACTGTACTTCTAGTCTAGTCTTGTATAGTGCACCAGTTTTGAACTCTTGAATCTCAGGGCCATGGAGCTACAGTTGCAAATGGAGGGCACCACTGTTCTCTAGAACCATCGCTGTACTATCAATGCAGGGGAAGTACACCTGTGTAGTGGCCTAGTGGGTACTCTCGGTGCTCTATTCAGCCGCTCCTCTCACGTAGCTGGCCTACTCAGCCGCTCCTCTCACGCACACACTAGCAGCCTGTTTACATTTGAGTTATTTGATACAGCGAGACTAGGCTTTTTGCTTCCATTTGTGGAGGTGTAATGGATCTCGTCGAACTTTGTTAGTAGTTCCTTCTTTATGAATGAGATGAAGCAAAGCTTTTGCCTCCATTTCAAAAAAAACACGGCAAGAGGAATTTCTTTTATAGTAGAGCTGATAATGGAGTGAAGTCCATGCATGCAATGCCACAAGCTACAAATTAGTACTAGAGCACTTTACGTACATAGCCATATTGCACAGTTCCCAATGCCCTGCCAGGCTTTTCCGGCTCCTCGGGCTTAATTGGGAGGCGCTAGTTTAAATATGCTACTAGCTGGAAGCTGCAAGCGAGGTGCGGCTAGGGCGAGCACGCAAGCCACGGGATGCTGGGAAGGAAAACCCGTTCACGTGGCTAGGCTGTCCAGTGCACCCAGATTGTGGGGCCGCACGTCCGTTTGACTTCAAAACTCAAACTACCCGTGTAAAATATTGGCTTTCAGCGAAGTGTAGTAGTACTATTTTTTAAAAAAAGGCCGCCGTGCATTCGGCCGAGATCGAACCCACAAAACGAGGTATATACTCCCGCGACCACTAGTAGTACTCGTTGGAGTACAACGCAGCCTAGAATCGCCTTTTGTCGCTAGTAGTACATACATTGTTCCTTACAAGAAACCCCTATGAGCATGGTTAATAGTATAGCCAGCTGCTGGCTATAAGCCAGTGCCATGTCATCTACAGCCCATCTTATAGCCAACATGTAGTAGTAGTTTATTTCTTATCGCCCGCTGACTCAGCTCTATTGTACTTGCTCTAATAATGCAAGAAATCACTAAAATGCCAAGAACGTACTACCACTTGCATACGTGGTAGACTTAAGATAAGACTACCTTATCAACCATAGTACATGCTCTTACCAACAAAAATCCTCGAGTGACCTCCTACCTCCGGCCCGTCCACCTAGTCATCCTCGACCATGGGACGCAGCTACCGCCGCCGGCAGAAGACGAGGTCAAAACCGCCGGCGGTGCGGAGCCCATGTTGCGGCATCCCGGATGCCAGCTCCGTCCGGCTCTCGCGGCCGCTAGCTAGCCAAGATAGCTTCATCCAGCTGCTTGTCTGCAAGGTTTGCTATCTAGATTGGCAAGGCAGCGCGAAGGCTTGCTCGCGCGTGCCGCGCTAAGGCCAGCCATCTGGCTCGAGCGAAGGCCAGCGTGGCGGCTTGCTCGCTTGTGAGTCACGCTTGGGCCAGCCTGCCAACCCGTGCGGAGGCCAGCGCGGCGTCCGGCCCATCCGGCGGAGCGGCGGCCAACTCACTCATCACCGGCGCCACCAACGAACACGTATCAGTACTGTTTGAAGTAATGTTCAGGAAAAATAATGATTTGGGGAGGAATAACATGATAGAAGGTCAGATGTGGGTCCCTTGTGTCAACGGTCAAACAAAATGTGTTGGTTTACGCTGCCTCGTCAGCACGGACATGTGGGCCAACCCTGTCATAAATGGGTTTAAACGAAGCCTAATCGGTAGGAGTACTAGGTAGTTTTGGCGTGGATTAAGAAATTTTGGATATGTTTTTGCTATTTTTTGTACAATAGATTCCCCCTAGGGCTGGTTGAAAGTGGTATTTTTTGTTAAATACTCTAGATATTGTAAGTAGGAGTGAAAGTTAAGCTTTGGAAGCCAATAAGCAAGGCTAGTTACATAGTGCATATGTGTACATGATTGAAAGTAAATATCAACCATGAGTGACTAATATCTTGATGGAAAACTCGAAACTATGGAATACTAGGAAAACAAATGCATGGTTGGAAATACTAGCAATGTTCATGTCCATTGCAACGAATCATAATTAGAATAATACTTATTCACAAACTTGGTACAACACACTCTAATTTTGATATACATATGTCACTAGAGATATATTATGTTTCAATTAGAATATATTCCTTGGGCTATTTTGGTGAGGTCAGGGAGGGATGTGGTTGGTTTTAAGATACTAATTATGGGTTTTTCTGCAAATTGGTAGACAAGTGGGATGTTAGTGAGAAAATGCAACAACTTACCTCACAATTGTTAGATGTAGATCTAATGGTCAGAAACGACAGATGGCAGACACACCAGCATCACCAACTTAGTCTTGTGTAGGAGTACTAGCAAGATCCGTGCATTGCACGGAACATCAAGATGCATTTTTTTATAAAACACTTGTTGTGATTGACCCTTGTGGGAGTAATCCCATGTGTAAAAACTAATGATATCTCGAGAAATATGAGATAAGGTGAAGAGGAGTGGGGTGTGGTGGTGGTTGGTGGTCGAACTGAGCGGAGGCATGGGGATTGACGACGACGGTAGCGGCCACCAGGCCAGTTTGTCTAGAGGCTTCCTTTCTTAATTGCTCAACAATGAGGTTTGTTGGAGATAAGGATGAACGAGGGAAGGCCTTGTCTGCAAATGTGGAGAGGGGTGCGGGTATCTTTTAGTTTAATTTCCATCCGTCAGATATAGATCGGATGGTCTATATTGCAAGATGTCACACGTACCATCATCACCAACTCGGTTTTTTATAAGAGAAGAAATATAAGTATGGAGATACAAACGTATTATCGATACTTGCTTCCGTAAACTAGCATCTACATTCTATTGAACGCCTCGGCATGTGGGGCCTTAGCACAATGACTTCTCATGCAAAACAAAGATTTTCCCGTCGCCGACAAGGAGGGGTGACGGTGGCGCGCTTTTTGGCTTGCTCTAGTCCTAGTAGTCATACTAGGTGGTCTAAGCACGTGTAGATTTATTCCTTTTCACGTCTCGTGTTCGCCGTACTGCCATGACTGTTCATGAATAGATGGTAAGTTATTCACGGAGAAACCCTTGTTGAGCGTGTTTGTGAGAGAGCGAGAGAGTGCGTGTGTGATATGTTAGAGACTGAGGCAATGATAACAGATTCTCTGTGTTTATGTGTGTGGAGGATAGAGAGAGACATGTACATGGGGCTTTGTGTTGTGTAACATGGAGACACATATACATAATTAGAGAGTGAGTGTGTGAGATACACATGCGGACATGAGGAGAGATGAGGATCCAGGTAAATGGGTGTTTGTGCGTGTCTGTGTGTGTTTGTGTACGCGTTTGTGTGTGAGAGGGAGAGAGTGTATGTGGAGTAGAGAGACGACTGATCATGTAAACCTAGTATAAGGGAAGGGGGAATGGTGTGACATGTGTAGTAGCAAGATAGCACGGGTGCGGGCGGGGGAGTAGACTATTTGGAAGAGACATCGAGTGTGTGTGTGGGAGAGGGGTGTGAGAGCAAGAGAAAGAGAGAGCTAGCGATGGAGAGAGCGAGAGAGAGAGAGAGAGAGAGGGGGGGGGGGCGAGAGGGGTCGTTTATGTCCATAAATGGCGTATAGATAGGGAGACAATGTTGATGTTGTCCAAAATTGGCCTATGAACGGAGACGCAAGGGAAGCGAGTCATCGTGTGTGTGATAGGGACTTCATGAGAGATCTAGAATAGATGGTGTAGAGAACAATGTGCGAAATCGAGAACAATTATACATTAGGGATCTATGCAAAGAGTCACGACATATATGTATACAGGGAAGGAGCTGGGGCGGATCCGCATGTGGGAGAGATAGAACACTACTAGGAAAAGGCCTACTAGTGGCGCACCAGTTTTGCCTACTAATGGCGCACTACTGGTGCGCCACTAGTACCACGCCACTAGTATTATATACTAATGGCGCATCACGCCGTGCGCCATTAGTATAGACCAACATGCGCCATTAGTATGCCTCCCAGGGGGCCATATTTACCCATGTGCTTTGGCATACTAATGATGCACTGTGGGGTGATGCGCCATTAGTATGAATATTAGTTTTTTTTACTTTTCTGATTTTTGCACTGGTTACAAAATATATTATTGGACAGAATATAGACAGCACCACACAGCAAGAGCAGATTCATCGAATACAATAGAAGATTAGTCTCCGAATACAATTCATCATATTAGTCTCTGAATTCGAAAGACCGAACAAAGATAGAACATTACAAGTCTCGAGACCGCGAGTAGCGAGTTTGTCGGAAGTAATACTAATCCTAACAAGTCCTACTAATCATCATCATACAACTTCTACTCGTTATTAATAACAAGTCATACGATCATCATCTTGATAGTCATCGAACCAACCATACTTAATTGTTCTTAGCACATGATCATCAGTATTAGGCAGGACCTAAATACCCTATTTAAGGTAAAATAGCATAAAACAATATAGACCCTGACTCTCCATTATGGAGAATGGAGATCATCCTGTCTCCAATTCTTGCGCTTCGCTTCCTTTTGCTTCCAAGAACGTCCTTATGACTGTCCATACATTTTTTCCATCCTTTGATTTTCATGTCTCCACTTCTTTTAGAAATCTCGTATGGACAGTTGAGATTCGTATGATGACCTGGCTGTATGTTCAAAACATTAAGACTACCTTTCTGATACATCAAATGAGGCACACAATTCTCTGGGATTATCTGTTGAAAAACATAGTAATAACTTCATAGTTAGCAATGATGTACTAGTTTTAGAAGTATGCAAAAGATGCACGGATGTCGTAATAGTAAAAAATCTTACCAGGGTATCTCCATGGTAGTTACCGTAGTTGAACACATGCACTAGTGGCACGTATTGACCATAATGTCGAGGAGTTTGATTGTAGATATTGTAATTCTCAATGTCAGTACAAAATCCGACCAGGTGATTTTCTCTTTGTAAGTTGTTAATTCGGAGCCATTGGTGTAGTGGGTTTTGTCTACCATCTTCCGCACATTCTTTGAACAATAAAAATAAGCTATCAATGGAAATAAGTTGTCAACTATTTTGAAATAAACAATATATATTAGTTAATAATTAACTATGTTTGAGAAACTCACATAGCGGTAGAACTGGAGGCGTATCAACAAGGACCCAAATGTCCATATTGTCTTGGTTGATGTCAGGATCACCAAGATCCATGGTGACAAGCATACCCTCATCAAAACCATACATCTTGCAAAATGCTTCCAATTTTTGAAACCAAAATGGGTTACGCTCCCAGAATTATACAGATCTACTTCAAAATCCACATCGTGATGAGTCCTTAGGTGAATTTTATTTGTTTCAGAAATTTCATGGTCTTCAAAATCCATCCTCTCCAAGACATAGCGTCTTGCATGGCATGGGATAAGCTATACTCAAATTGTAAAAGATGAAAATTACACGTTGAAATATTTGAAGTCATGCTTAATTATGAAAATAACACTTGTCGTCGTTGTGTACCGTTTCAACTTCGAAGGTCTCCTCGAGCTTAATGCTGAAGCATCAATCATCGTCCAGGTGAGGCATGTCGCACAGACCTCGATCGCCATGGCACCAGCCGCACTCCCCTGGGAGACTTTCTTCGTCCGAGGACGACATATCCTATGTTCATAATTCAAAACTACATCATCTCTTGCATTGCGTTAGGTGAATATTGTTAGTCATGCACACTTGTGCATTTTCAGCCAGGCCCAGTGGACTTGGCCTAAAAACATTTCTTTCTTTAGGCCTGCTACATCCATCTCAATATGGTCAAGGATTAGCAGTGCCATCCAAATAGAATATGTATAACACAAGAGGCAGTTGATCCTACTTAGTTAAGTACTAAGATACCCCGGCCCATGCATTAGTAGCAAGTACCCCATATGTCCGATTTTTAGCAAAGTCATGCTAAAATTCACAGAAAATTTCATCATGACCTTTGCTGAAAATAGGACATATGGAGTACCCGAATTTTCCGGAACGGAAGTTAATCGACATTCCGGTAAACTCAAGGGCCTCTCGGGGTACCTGCAAAATCATCACGACACGATGGTCGGAGACAAAACCCAGGAAACTCAAGGGCCTCTACTTTCATATGGATGAAAAGGCCACAGACCATATGGTCCTCTGCTTTCATATGGACAAAAATCAGCTCAACTTATGTGAGCTTCTATTCCAGATCTAATAGGTCAACCAACAAAAAATCATCAATAGTTTTAGCTGGAAAAAAATCATGGATTGCTGTTAACTGAAAATTAGTGAAAGAAATTGTTGCTGATCATGGATTACTGTTAATTAAAAATAGAGCATCTGGCTTGTCTTATCATGTTCACTAAGTCCACAAAAATGAATAGGTTTAGTAAACTTAAACTCTGAGCAAGTGTACTGCTTATTGTTAAGATTCAAGCTTCTTTTCGATAACTATAACACAACAGTTTTTACGATCTGGGCAGGTTTGGTAGCATCACAATTTGTTCACTTTAGCATGCCAATCTATACTTACAGCATAAAATTAATTGCTTGCAAACTTAAAATAGAAGTTAGCTGCCTGTTGGAGAAAGTAAAATGGAGATACGACTTTCTATGCTCTTGTTAGTCGAGGTCCTTCTTTTGCGGGGTCTTGTTAGTCTAGTCAGATAGGTAGGACTAAGCATTTTGATCATAGGATTGTGAGAAGATTATTTCCGTTGAGAGATGATCTTTACTATGCCACTAGAAATATTATGTCTCCCTGAAACAGTGTGTTAGTTGTTAGGTCTAGCCATGTTGATTATTTTCTGAAGTAGGTTTCATGCTAAAGAATATCCAGCATTTGATAAGGAACTGTTCCCTTACAATTTGGGATATTGCCAGACTGGTATGTTTCAGTCAGATGCATATGAAGTCTTAATCTAAATTTTCCTTGCACTGTGAGCTTGCATTTCATTAAAAAATTCACTATCTTAACAGAATCTGATGTGCCGTATGACGACCCTATGAATCTGATGCCAGATGGAACTATTTATCAAGACATATACACGACTATGTTCAGATTGTAAGGACAATATATGAAGGTTTGATTTGTCATTGTACCTGTCACTGACACAAACACTTACTAAAAAAATCAAAAACCTAACTGTTCTCTGAATAATCGTTCATGGGCAGGGGAACAATATGTGTGGTGCTAAAATCATTCATGGGCAGGGAATGGGGAGGAAGGGTGGAGAGGGAGGAAGGAGGAGAGGTACCTGGGCGGGCGCGGCCGGTCACCGGAGGGGTCGGGGTCGGCGGCGGCAGCGTCGAAGGGATACAGGGACGCCTCGGTTGGTCGTGGGGAGGCCGGCAGCCGCAGTCGTTGTCCTGCACCCCGTGCCCGGGCTAAGGTAGAGGCAGCGCAGTGCAGGGGCCGACGCGGGAAGGCTGCCGGCGACAGCGGCGACGAGGGTGGCGCGGCAGCGAGGACCGAGACGGCGGGGCGGGGCGTGGGGGTCGGTGGAGCGGGTGTGGAGCGAGGGGGGAAGTGGAGGGAGGGACGAAGGGATCGGGCGAATTAGCTAGGGGGAATATTACTAATGGTGCACCCCCTGGCGGTGCGCCATTAGCTAGGGGGAAAAACTTAGTAATGGCACACATGTGGACAATGCGCCATTACTAGTTTTAACTAGTAATGGCGCACTGTCTACATGATGCGCCATTAGTATGTTTGGAAAAATGAAAAAAATTGTTACTAGTGGCGCACCATGTATCTGGTGTGCCATTAGTGTCTTGCACACTAATGGCGCACCTGCACATGGTGCGCCACTGCTAAATTGTAGTGGCGCACCACATCTCAGGTGCGCCATTAGTATCCATTTCATCTATAGCCCTTTTCCTAGTAGTGTAAAGAGGAGAGTGGTGCACAAGGAGACAAAGTGTGCTTGTTTGCAGTGGGGGTGGTGTGTGAGGTGACTGCGCGAGAACCACATAACTAGGGAGATAGACGTTTGGGGCGACGTTTTGTGTGTATGGGAAATATACACTCTACATAGTGCGTGTGCTTGGGTAAGAGAGATAGCGGGGGACCTAGAGAGTGAGGGAAGAGATGTGTGCATGCCCGAGAGACAAAGTGATAGAGACCTATGTTGGGGTCCGGACTTTACAAGAGAGAGGGGTGTTAATGTGCTGGTGTGTTGGTGTTTGGGGGAGAGAACGACTTCTCTCTCTCTCTCTGTGTGTGTGTGTGTGGTGGGGGGGGGGTTGACTTCAGATAAAGAGTGAGGTGTCTATATTTGACGGACTTTAGCGTAATTGAGGTATTGTGCACTCATGGTTGATCAATTTGTTTCACAGTTTGTACTATGAGATAACGATACTTTTGAACATGCGTGATATACCTTGATGTACCAGAATTACAAACCTAAGATTGGAATTTTGGAATTCGACTCCATCATTAGCTTTTGTAATTCATTTAAACGGAGGTACATTTTTAAGCCGGGATTTCATGATTTTAAATTCATATATCAAACCTAGAGATATACACATACGGGCATGTTCAAACTTTATAATCATCCACTTTATTCATACACATACACATTTTTGCTTTTTTCATCATATTTAGGATAAACACATTTGGAATTTCATTTGAATTGGACCGTATGATGGTATTTGCTTGTAGTAGCTCAATGATCCATATTTGAATTGAATGGACAATCTAAGTTTCGAGTTGGAGACATTGATTTTCAAAACTTGCACATTTTTTTGCATGCAAAACAAACAAATTGTCGGCCATGATATCATAGTCGGTCGTACGAGAGCAGAATACTTATAATTTTAGGCGCCAAAATCTTTCAAACTTCCCGCTCACATCGAAATATCACGCGCCTGAAATTTTAGCCCTACGTTATTCTTGTTTTACCCCTACCACATGAACGGAAAAGGGCTACTTTGGTAACTCCATTGTTTTCCCCTCTTTGCCCCCAACATTCTTCCCCAGAGCCCCTCCCCTTCCCCTCCCCGACCCCCAACCACGGCAAGCCGCTGAATCCAGTCCTCCACCACAGTGGTGGACCTCACACCCCATCGGATCTACCTTCCGCACCTTGGAACCCCCAACTGCCAACTCACCACTTCACCGGAGCCGCTTCAGTGACTAGCTTGTCCACCGCTCCAGATCTCCTTGACCGCCATCATGGTCCACCACACCGGATCTGCTTAACCGGTGCCCTCGTCCACCATAGCGTAGGCCCTTCACTGACTCCCTCGTCCGCCCCTTCGCTGGCCCTTCATACAAGCCCTCGTCCGCCGCAACAGATCCGCCTCACCGAAAGCACTGTACAACGCGCCCGCCGAAGCCCTCGTCCACTGCACGGGACCCGCTCCACGGACGCCATATTCAACTCCACCGGCCCTGCTTTACCGACGTCGCAGCCTCATCAGGTTATTTCGATTTGTACTCCTTCGGTTTTTCTCTTTATCATGCAACTGTTCACTTACCACAGATGAGCTTTCTTGTATGTCGACAGGCGCCGCAACCGTAGCACCGGAGCCGCTTCAGCGACGGCGACAGCCATCCCAAACTCAACCGCAACACAAGCACCATCGATGATCCTTAGCTATCAAGTATGACAACGACACCCATACGCCGCCGAGAATCAGGTACAATTATCCAACGACCGGTGCCTACGTTCACTTTCCTAGCATAAGCACCGCACCTTTGAATTTCTTCAGGGCATCATTCAGTTTTTCATGAGACGCGATATTCTGCTTGCACCTGTAAGGCCATACTTCTGGCAGTGAACATGTTACATGTGCTAAATTACATACCAGTGCACATATAGTTAATATGCTTTAGTTTTGTTCTGATGCCACTGAGGGAGTCCTGGATTAGGGGGTGTCCGGATGGCCGGACTATACCTTCGGCCGGACTCCTGGACCATGAAGATACAAGATTGAAGACTTCGTCCCGCGTCCGGAAGGGACTTTCCTTGGCGTGGAAGGCAAGCTTGGCGATACGGATATGTAGATCTCCTACCATTGTAACCGACTCTGTGTAACCGTAGCCCTCTCCGGTGTCTATATAAACCGGAGAGTTTTAGTCCGTAGGACGAAAAACAATCATACCATAGGCTAGCTGTTAGGGTTTAGCCTCTCTGATCTCGTGGTAGATCTACTCTTGTACTACCCATATCATCAATATTAATCAAGCAGGACGTAGGGTTTTACCTCCATCAAGAGGGACCGAACCTGCGTAAAACATCATGTCCCCTGCCTCCTGTTACCATCCGACCTAGACGCACAGTTCGGGACCCCCTACCCTAGATCCGCCGGTTTTGACACCGACATTGGTGCTTTCATTGAGAGTTCCTCTGTGTCGTCACTTTTAGGCCCGATGGCTTCTTCGATCATCAACAGCGATGCGATCCAGGGTGAGACTTTTCTCCCCGGGCAGGTCTTCGTATCCGGCGGCTTTGCACTATGGGCCAATTCGCTTGGTCATCTGGAGCAGATCGAAAGCTACGCCCCTGGCCATAAGGTCAGATTTGGAAGTTTGAACTACACGGTCGACATCCGCGGAGACTTGATCTTCGACGGATTCGAGCCACAGCCGAGCGCGCCGCACTGTCATGATGGGCATGATTTAGCTCTGCCGCCGAACAGTGCCCTGGAGGCCGCACCCGTGTCCGCTCCAACCCCTAGCTCGGAGCCGATTACACCAACCGAGGATGGGTGGTTAGACACCGCCTCGGGGGCTGCAATCTCTACGGCGATCAAGCCGAACACCAGCCCTATTCTCTGCGAAGCCCGTGACTCCAAGGAGCCGGACTTCCTCTCCGGACTCCGAGCCCTCTGCGCCCCGACCGATCGAACCCGATTGGGCGCCGATCATGGAGTTCACCGCCGCGGACATCTTTTGGCACTCGCCCTTCGGGGATATTCTGAATTCACTAAAGTCTCTCTCTTTGTCAGGAGAGCCCTGGCCGGACTATGGTCGGCAAGGTTGGGATGCGGATGATGAAGAAATTCAAAGCCCACCCACCACCCACTTCGTAGCCACTGTCGATGATTTAACTGACATGCTCGACTTCAACTACGAAGACATCGACGGTATGGACGCCGATGCAGGAGACGATCAAGAACCAGCGCCTATAGGGCACTGGAAAGCCACCTCGTCGTATGATATATACATGGTGGACACCCCAAAAGAAGGCAATGGCGATGGAACAGCGGAGGATGACCCCTCCAAGAAGCAGCCTAAGCACCGGCGTCAGCGGCGCCGCTCTAAATCCCGCCAAAACAAAAATGGTGATTCCGGCACGGGGGATAATAACACCCCGGACAGTGCCGAAGACAACCACCTCCAGCAAGATTCAGCACAGGAGGATACAGAAGCCAGCCCTCATGAGGGAGTGGCAGACAGAGAGGTCGAGGACGATAATTATATGCCTCCCTCCGAAGACGAGGCAAGCCTTGACGACGATGAATTTGTCATGCCAGAGGATCCCGTCGAACAAGAGCGTTTCAAACGCAGGCTTATGGCCATGGCGAGCAGCCTCAAGAAAAAACAGCAACAGCTTAGAGCTGATCAAGATTTACTAGCCGACAGATGGACGGAAGTCCTTCCGGCCGAAGAGTATGAACTCGAATGCCCCTCCAAGAGCTACCCAAAGCGCAGGTTGCTACCCCAATTAGAGGAGGAAGCACCTAAATCACCAGCGCATGATGCGGACATCTAGCCACCCCGTGGCCGCGACAGAGAGGCCTCTCGGCCCTCCACTCAAGCCGCACCCCGGTGCCGCTCAAAAACTACCAAGGCATGGGAAAATGCGCCAGACCTGCGAGATATATTGGAGGATAAGGCAAGGCAAACAAGATCGATCTATGGATCACATGGGTTCCCCACGGCACGAGATGGTACTCGTCATGCCGGATACAGTAAATCCGGCCGGGCCGAACACAGTAGACAAAGCTCGTTTGAGCTGCGTCGTGATGTAGCCCAATATAGAGGCGCCGCACACCCACTATGCTTCATAGATGAAGTAATGGATCATCAAATCCCTGAGGGTTTCAAACCCGTGAACATCGAATCATACGATGGCACAACAGATCCTACGGTATGGATCGAGGACTATCTCCTTCATATCCACATGGCCCGCGGTGATGACCTACACACCATCAAATACCTCCCACTCAAGCTTAAAGGACCAGCTCGGCATTGGCTCGACAGCTTGCCAGCAGAATCAATTGGTTGTTGGGAGGACCTGGAAGCCGCATTCCTTGACAATTTCGTGGGCACTTATGTGCGACCACCAGACGCCGATGACCTAAGCCACATAATTCAGCAGCCAGAGGAATCGGCCAGACAATTCTAGACACGGTTCCTAACCAAGAAAAATCAAATCGTCGATTGTCCGGACGCAGAGGCCCTAGAAGCCTTCAAGCATAACATCCGCGATGAGTGGCTTGCACGGCACCTAGGACAGGAAAAGCCAAAATCTATGGCAGCCCTCATGACACTTATGACCTGCTTTTGCGCGGGAGAAGACAGCTGGCTAGCTCGCAGCAATAACATGACCAAGATCCCTGGTAATTCGGATAGCAAGGACAGCGGTGGCAGGTCGCGTCGCAACAAGCAAAAGCGCCGCATTAACGGCGACAATACTAAGGATACGGCAGTTAATGCTGGATTCAAAGGCTCTAAACCCGGTCAGCGGAAAAAGCCATTCAAAAGAAACACTCCGGGCCCATCCAGTTTGGACCGAATACTCGACCGCTCATGCCAGATACATGGCACCCCCGAAAAACCAGCCAATCACACCAATAGGGATTGTTGGGTGTTCAAGCAGGCAGGCAAGTTAAATGCCGAAAGCAGAGACAACGGGCTGCATAGCGATGATGAGGAGGAGCCCCGGCCACTGAACAACAGTGGACAGAAAGGTTTTCCCCCACAAGTGCGGACGGTGAACATGATATACGCAACCCACGTACCCAAGAGGGAGCGGAAGCGTGTGCTAAGGGACATATACGCGATGGAGCCAGTCGCCCCAAAGTTCAACCCATGGTCTTCCTGCCCAATCACTTTTGATCGAAGGGACCACCCCACTAGCATCCGTCATGGCAGATTAGCCGCACTGGTTCTAGACCCAATTATTGACGGATTTCGCCTCATCCTTATGGACGGCGGCAGCAGCCTGAACCTGCTTTATCAGGATACAGTGCGGAAAATGGGCATCGATCCCTCGAGGATTAAACCCACTAGAACAACCTTTAAAGGCATCATACCAGGTGTAGAAGTCAATTGTACAGGCTTAGTTACACTTGAAGTGGTCTTCAGATCTCCGGATAATTTCTGGAGCGAGGAGTTAATCTTCGACATAGTCCCGTTCCGCAGTGGCTATCATGCACTGCTCGGGCGAAACGCATTTGCCAAGTTCAATGCGGTGCCGCACTATGCATACCTCAAGATCAAGATGCCAAGCCCTCGAGGCGTCATCACGGTCAATGGAAACACCGAACGCTCTCTCCGAACGGAGGAGCATACGGCGGCTATCGAAGCGGAAGTACAAAGCAGCCTCTCAAGGCAATTCTCTAGTCCGGCCATTAAACGTCCGGACACCGTCAAGCGCACTCAGAGTAACCTACAACAAGACCGCCTGGCACGTTCCGAGCAAGCGTAGCTATGCGGCCCCAACCCAAGCCCTCGCGAACTTGCGAAATTGGTGTTGCGCGTACATAACTACGCTCTAGAAATACCATGGGCACAGGGGGAGGGGCACCATCACGGCATGCCCGAAACGCAGCTTAAACCGCACTAGGGGCTGCCGATTTCTTAATTTTCTCTTATTTTCAGGACTCCATTCTTTGGAAGGCTTGTCCGGCAGTACAATTGCCGCACAAACGATACAACCAGGGAAGCAGAAAGCTACGCCGCACTACGGAACTCTAAGGTGGTCTCTATAACGAGCAATATACCTGTTTCGCATAACATTCCGCAGCTCGCCCCTGGTAAGGACATATTTGATAGTCCCATCTTTTGCTTATCGCACTATTTGTATCGTTCTTCTTTGATCACAGCTTTTTTAAATAAACAATGCATAGCTTCCGTCTATTATTGCATTACCTCTTTTTTACGAATATATGTTCATTAATGACATGTTGCACCCGTACACTTTGGTACGGCTAATACGCCAGGGGCTTAAGTACCCCACAATACGGCGTGAGAAGTCTGGACACTTTTACAAGTGCGGCACCCCGAACTTATAGCATTATATGCATCGGCTCCGAATCATGTCTTGGGTCAAATGTTGGGTTTGCCCGGCTCCTATGTTTTGGTACCTTATGTTCTGTTATATCGGCTAAGGTAGCACTAGGAGAACTATTGCGATTGTGCCCCAGTTGAGCTGGGCTAAGCACCTTAGTAGAGAAAGCTAAAATTGACCATCATGATAAGGCGAGAGTTGGTCGCTGTTCGAGAGGTTTTCGAGTCCCTAAAGACTTATGCCGCTTAGAGCGAGGAGTCGGCTTCGTCCGGCCTAGGCGTGGATAGCGCCCCGAACTCGGTCCTCCAAACACTAGGGGCTTCGCCGAAATTTAAAATTATAGAATTCTATGGCTAAGTGAGAGTGTTCAAGCATTATAGTCCAATTGCCTTGTTCGTTGTGTTGAGCGCCTCCCTCGAAGGACCCAAGAATGGGAAAAAGAGCGCTCATGTTTATCCCGAACACCCGAGCACTCGTGCCATGGGGGCAGAAGCCGACGACTCGCCATCTCTCAAATTTGATAAACGGCCGCACAGAAGGTAATATTTTAAATTCAAAGGCGTTGCTTAGCGCATATGAACAACTTTTCAGCGTACATGATCACAAACGCGAGTTTACTCAAAAATTACATCTTTGGGGCATTCATCCGCTATAAGGCGGACACCCTTCAGGACGCCCTCATAATACGCTTCCGGGACGCGATGCTCCTTGCCCGGCGGCGGCCCGTACTTCACCAGCTTCTCCGAATCCATATTGCCCTAGTGCACTTTAGCACAGGCAAGCGCCCTACGGGCACCTTCGATGCAGACGGAGTGCTTGATTAATTCAAGTCGTGGACAGGCATCCACCTGCCGCCTCACCAGCCCGAAGTATCACCCAGGCAAAGCCTCTCCAGGCCACAGTCGAACTATGAGGCCATTTATGGCCTGTTCGGCAACCTTGTGGAGCTCGACCATTTGCTTCAGCTAGTCGCTCAAAGGCACCAGGTGTCCGGCCTCAGCATACTGAGAGCAGAACACCTTCTCCGTTGAGCTCCCCTCTTCGGCTCGATAGTAGGTGGCGGCATCCGACGCACTACGGGGGAAATCTGTGAACACTCCTGGAGAGCTCCGGACTCGGGTAAGTAATAAGTAATTCACTTTCATGTGCTTGCTTTGCATAATGAATGCCTTACCCGCCGCTATCTTCTTCATCGCGCCAATTTCTTTGAGGGCTTTCTGGGCTTCGGCCTTTTGTAGATTTTGCGCTTTTGAGGGCTGCCGCAAGCTCGGACGCTTGCGTCTTTGAGTCAAGCTCCAAACTCTCGTGTTTTTTCACGAGAGCCCGGAGCTCTCTCTGCACCTCCTCCACCCGCGCCTCCTGCTTCTCTCTCTCCGTGCACTCCGTGGCCACCCTGTTTACGGCCTCGGACAACGCTTTCTTAAGGGTTTCCACCTCGGTCGTGGCCCCTATAATAGCACGTTGATCCTTCATTTTTTGCAACCACATCTTCTCTATATAATTGCGCAAGGTATTACTTACCTTCCTTCTCCTCGAGTTGCCTCTTAGCATGGTCGAGCTCGTTCTCGGACCACGCGAGGTTTTGCTTCAGCGTATCCACCTCCGCAGTCAGTGCGGCGCAGGCCAGCAACGAAGCCTGCATACGCATATTGACTTGATTATGTTAGACTCCTGCGAATGTTACTAGATCCTCTATTCAGCTTTTCTTTCCGAACACCGAATAGAGCATCAGGGGCTACTGTATATGAGGTAATATTTTTACATACTCTTTACCTACCTCAAAGCCTGTTAGAAGGCTAGCACGGGCTTCAGTCAGTCCGCTCTTAGCGGACTGAACCTTCTGGATCACCGCACTCATAATAGTGCGGTGCTCCTCGTCGATGGAGGCGCCGTTAAGCGTCTCTAGCAAATTGTCTGGTGCCTCCGGTTGGACGGAGGTCACCGGCTCGGTAGGCTCGCTCCTCTTGGAAGGAGGCCGCCTACTAGAGTCCGGGAACAATTGAAGGTTCCGGCGTGGTGTCTGGCTCAAGGCCGGACTCGGAGCCCTTGGGGGTTTTATCCCCTTTGCACCTGGAGTCCGGGAGGTCGCCTTGTGGCGCCTCCAGGAGCACCTCCTCCTGGCTTGGAACCTGTTGGGACAGCACCTCGGCGTCGTCCATAGGATGGGGGAGGTAGCCATCGGAATTGAATTCACATCCGACGAATCCAGGGAACCGCTCGACGACACGTTGAGCCGGTCTTTGGGTGGACTGCATAAACATGTTTGACATAAGGAAAAGCTATGCAATGGAAGAATACTATGAATCATTCTGGTATCCGGACACTTACGATCTCGCCAGGGGCTTGGCCCTGTGCAGCCACTCCTCTTCGCCATCGTCGGCGTTGGTGGAGCCGTCCGGAGGAAGGGTTTTCCCCTTCTTCGACCCTTCGGCCTCCCCAGTTGGGGCGGCCTTCCTTTTCTTCTCTCCCCCCGCTGGAGGGGGAGAGGTCTCTTCTTCCTCCTCCTCGTCTTCATGGGAGGAGTGCGTCTTGGAGTCATCGGATGATGAATCTGACACCCCCAGGCGCCGGGCACTCTTCTGAGTCCCCGTGGCCTTCTTCTTGGCCTTCTTCTCCGGCACCACATAGGGTGCCGAAACCAGCAGCTTCGCCAAGCGAGCATCCGCTGGGCCTTCGGGCAAAGGAGCCGGACAGTTGATCTGCCCGGACGTCTCCTGCCAATCCTGTCAAAGGTAAGGGAGCTTAAGATCCCGCATGGAGTCAAACTATGAAAAACTAATACCCTGTAAAAGGTAAAGATAGCTTACCGCACGAGCGCGACGCTGCGTGCTGAATCCGTGATCCTCAGTAGCGGATGCTGGGACCTCGGCGCCCTTGAAAAGCACCTTCCAGGCATCTTCGTACGTTGTGTCGAAGAGCCTGCTTAGGGTTCGGTGCTACGTCGGGTCGAACTCCCACAGATTGAAAGCCCATTGTTGACACGGGAGGATCCGGCGGATGAGCATAACCTGGAATACGTTGACAAGTTTGAGCTTCTTGTCCACCAGGGTTTGGACGCATGTTTGGAGTCTGGTCAGCTCTCCTTCTTTACCCCACAATAGACCCATCTCTTTCCAGGAGGTGAGCCACGTAGGAGGTCCGGATCGGAACTTGGGGGCTGCGGCCCATTCAGGGTCGCGCGGCTCGGTGATGTAAAACCACCCCGATTGCCACCCCTTTAGATACTCCATGAAGGAGCCCTCGGGCCATAGGACGTTGGGCATCTTGCCCACCATGGCACCTCCGCACTCCGCCTGAGTGCCGCGCACCACCTTCGGCTTGACATTGAAAGTCTTGAGCCATAGGCCGAAATGGGGGCGGATGCAGAAGAAAGCCTCGCACACGACGATAAACGCCGAGATATTAAGGACAAAGTTCGGGGCCAGATCGTGGAAATCCAGGCCATAGTAGAACATGAGCCCCCGGACAAATGTGTGGAGAGGGAAGCCCAGTCCACGGAGGAAATGGGGGAGGAATACCACCCTCTTGTGGGGCCTAGGGGTGGGGATGAGCTGCCCTTTTCGAGAAGCCGGTGCGCAATGTCGTTAGACAAGTATCCGGCCTTCCTCAGTTTTTTGATGTGTCCCTCCATGACGGAGCAGACCATCCACTTGCCTCCCGCTCCGGACATGGCTAGAGAAGGTTGAGGTGGGGTGTGCGGACATGGGCGCTGGAGCTCGAGTGCGCGGAAATGGATAGGCAAAGGAGGAAGAAGGCGTGGATGAAAAGGTGGATCCTTATCCCCTTATATGGGCGGACGTGACTATGCGCCCCCACCAGCCTGGTAAAACTCACTTATCTCCCAAGCGCCGTAGTCAATGGTGCAGTTCGGTTACCCACACCTGTATTGATGAGAATCCCAGAATAAGGGGATATGATCTCTGCTTTAACAAGACATGCCTAGGAAACCGCCTCGCTAAACGCACTGAGGTGGGACAGTAAAACGATTCGAATAAAGACTTGGCCGTGGTGTGATGTCACGCTACGGAATACGTCAGCAGATTAAATTTGTGTAAATATTATTCTCTGTATGGCAATATGTGGAAACTTATTTTGCAGAGCCGTACACTACCTTTGTGTTCAAAATCTTCTATGAAGTACTTGGAGGAGGAACCCGCCTTGCAATGCCGAAGACAATCTGCGTGCCAGACTCGTCGTCATTGAAGCCTGGTTCAGGGGCTACTGAGGGAGTCCTGGATTAGGGGGTGTCCGGATGGCCGGACTATACCTTCGGCCGGACTCCTGGACCATGAAGATACAAGATTGAAGACTTCGTCCCGCGTCCGGAAGGGACTTTCCTTGGCGTGGAAGGCAAGCTTGGCGATACGGATATGTAGATCTCCTACCATTGTAACCGACTCTGTGTAACCCTAGGCCTCTCCGGTGTCTATATAAACCGGAGAGTTTTAGTCCGTAGGACGAACAACAATCATACCATAGGCTAGCTGTTAGGTTTTAGCCTCTCTGATCTCGTGGTAGATCTGCTCTTGTACTACCCATATCATCAATATTAATCAAGCAGGACGTAGGGTTTTACCTCCGTCAAGAGGGCCTGAACCTGGGTAAAACATCGTGTCCCCTGCCTCCTGTTACCATCCGACCTAGACGCACAGTTCGGGACCGCCTACTCGAGATCCGCCGGTTTTGACACCGACAGCCACCTTTTGGTTCCATCAGACTGCTTAATGCTCTCTATGCTTAATTACACATCAGCAAACTAGCATGTGGTTCCGTTGCTTTTTGTTCGTTTTACCCTACATTTTCTGATGCTAGCTATTACATCACTGCTCCGAGCCTCTGTTCATTACTTGTTTGTGTGTTCTTGATCTTCCCAAGTTGCATGACTAATTTGATGCTTCTATTAATTATGGAGCTGCCAACCCCATCAAGCAAAATATTTGTTCTTTTGGGGCTGGCACCTCGAACAAGCATAAAAATAGAGGGAAGCAGATATACTCCCTCCGATTCTATTTACTCTGTGCATAACTCTTGACCCGCATACCAAGGAGGGCACTGGTTTAATTTTTCTGGACTAATTTGCCAATTAATTAGGGCAGAGGCGGATGGGGCAGGGCACAAAAGGAAACCAGCGCTACGAATCGGCAATGCGCAGGCTAATACGAGAAAACTGAGAAAAAGTTATACGCAAAGTAAAAAGAATCGGAGGGAGTATTGTCGTGTATGCACACACCCTTCTTTCATTAGTTTGGATGAACAATTGATGATCAATTCAGACCAGTCCATGCGATTAAAATTAATTTTACCTAAATAGATGGTGCACAATAAACTACAACAACTAGATTTGCAACCACGGGATGCTGACGATATCTTCAAAGAACATTGCAACAGCAGCTAGGCTTCACAGCAACACATGGTAAGCCAGTGTGTTTTAGTACATGTGAAATGTAATGTGAGTGGGCTGCTTTCTTGGCTTGTGCCCTCAACGTGTAATCCTACCAAATTACAAATAGTTTAGTTGCCTGATTTGTTGTATTGCTTGATTCGAATGCTTATTTGTTGTTACGCGATACCTAAGTTGGCTAATATGTCAGTAGTGCCTGTTGTACTATCTTAAAGAAATGCACGCCTATTTCATTTGAGTCCTTAACTTTTCCTCTCAACTTCATCACAAGACTGTCTTCGTAGTTTATATGAGGCCACACTATTAAGTGCTTTCTCAGATTATTTCAACTGCTTAGATGCCTTGGCAACTTAAATATAGCGGTTGTACACTCCCTTTCAACTAGGGATGTCAACTGGGTCCGTTTTAATCCCGATTAAAGTCCACTAGTGGTATGATAGTTCAAAAGAGTTTTTGTTTTTGTGAGGAAAATGAACTAGGGAGGTAGCAAAAACTAACTAGATGGGACTGGCGGATTTCGTTTATTTGCCACTTACATCCCTAGTTTCATCTTACCATTTTAATTTGTTTTCGGCTGATGCTACTTCGAACCATTTAAATATAGTTTGCCATGCTTGGCAATAATTCGTCCGTCGTTTACCATGTAAGCTTATTGCCTGGATCATACGATAACTATCTCTTACTAATGTCCAGCGGAAACCTTTCAGGATGCCGTTCACACTAGGACACAATGTACAACCCCAGAATCTATTTGTGGAAGCAGTGCGCCATCCATGTTACCAGATGGTAGCAGTTCAGAGGCAACACCGCCGGAGAGCAGTCTGAGTACAGATATTATAGTGCTTGAGGCTCTACTAGAGGCAGAAAGAGATGGTGTGGCTGCCATGAATGAGGTAATATTTATCTTGAGGCTGGAAATTACGGAATTAGCGGCACACATTATGCAAGCAACCCAAGAATTGGAGGAAGTAAGAATGTTGCATTTGAAGACGGAGGAGGTCCTGCTGTTTCTGCTATCTGAAGCCCAAGATAATCCCGGTTCTTCTTTAGATACCAGTTGAAATTTTCATTAGATTATTGTACTTGCATGTTGTGTCATGTCTCTGAATGGATTATGTTGCAAGACCCCCTATGTTGTCCATGTGTTGTAATGATCCGAATTTTTTAGGCGAGGTAATCCTCAGTACTTGTATAATTGACATAAGGTGAACTGTTTGTCGTGTGAGCATATTGTATTGGATGTAATAATTGTTTGACTCAGAGTGTATCCAACCTACTGAATTCGGAGATCACGACATTTCTAAATCATAATCATATATGAAGGTGGAATAAATCTTTGTTGTGGTTTTGAAGAAATAAATAACAAAACGTATAATTATATGTGGATATTCGTAATCGAATACAAATTGGATTTGAATTTAGTTTGCCAGGTCCCAGGGCAAACGTGAATGCTAATTCTCCCAAGTTTTGAACGAAGCGGCTAAACACCCACTATAATTTGTGGGCTGCTCGAAGCAAGTGTTTGCAAGATGGAAATTACTGTCTACCCTTGACACTTGACATCCTTATCGACAGGATTTACACTGCTGCGGATAGGGGTAGACTAGTAACTTCAATCAGACGTGACACGATGGCCTCTAAGCCCATTCAGACACGGTGGGCGCCAAACGTGGGCGGCAAAACACATTTGATTCAAGCTCGTCCGAAAGACATGTGTCTCTTCCTCCATTTCCCCATTCATACACGGTGGGCGGCAAAACAAACTATCCTCGTCTGAAATCGATGTAGGTTTATATTTTAAATAGGGGCAGATGTGTAACTTCCATCAGACATGACACAACCGCCCTACCTGTCAGCCCCGTTTATACACCATGGGCGCCAACCGTGGGCGGCAAAACACCCTCTCCTCACCAGAAATCGATATAGGCTAATATTTTAAATAGGGGCAGATGTGTAACTTCCATCAGACGTGACACAACCGCCCTACCTGTCAGCCCCGTTCATACACCGTGGGCGCCAACCGTGGGCAGGAAAACACCCTCTCCTCGCCCGAAATAGTTACCGGCAAATATTTGGGAGATGCGAGATTACCGTTCTATCCCCAACCGACGCGATGTCCGAAATTTTAAATGGGGGATAAGTTCGTAACTTTCCCCCATTTCAGAGAAGCGCGTCCCAAAGTTTGAGATCCCCCCCTCCGCTCCATTTCCCCATTCATACACCTTTGGTGGCACGACAACCTCCGCACTGCGGCCAGCCTCCTCCGACCGCCACCCCATCCTCCACCTTGCCGGAGCCGCTACCCCTACCCCATCGTCCACTACAAGAGATGGACGTATCTCATCCACGGCGCTGGACCAGGATCCTTTCATCGCCTCCTCTTGCTTCATCGGCGCCGTCGTCCACCTTGCCATTGCCGCTCCTACGACCGCCTCGTCCTTGGCAATAAGATATATCCCCCGATCCGGCCGTCTACTGTCTAAAGTCTTCTTCCCCACCGCCGACAGCCATCACACCCGCAGCACCCTCAACGTATCAGCATAGGCCTACACGGCATCGCAAGAGAGGTGGTACTCTTCCATATGTGCTTAAGTTATTGATCTCACCCGGAAAAAAGATCATAATTTGTTTACTGTACTTTTCTTGTCCGTACCAAATCATAGTGGCTAGATGGAAGCAAACATTGGTTGCGAAGTAGCTTTGTCCGGTTTGCACCTTCAGATCCTCCATGGCACGGGCACTATACTCGTAAAGCTTATGGTTCCCCCCCTTTATATTCACTACCATCATCGTAGGTGCTTCGTGTCGTGCTAGCACTGCTCCTCAAGACCTCAACCCAAAGCTTACGTGTTGAAATATGAATCTGATATGATGCTCATATCACTAAAACAGAGAATGTTTAATTGGTCACCTAATGTTCCTGTATTCATTTCAAAAAGCATGTGCGCCACCCCACTGGTTCAGCTAGTTCCACTTTCCTGATTTTTCTCTTGATGCTTAGGGTTTCCCCCTTTTATCTACTCTACTATGATCTGCGTAGGTGCTTTCTGTCGTACTAGCATTAGTCCACCCTTCAAGCGAAACAACACAACACTCAGAATTTGAAAGCTTAGTTGTTCAAATATGATTGTGATATGATACTGATATTAGTTAACCGACACATTTAATTGGTTAGCTAAAGGTCCCACTTGAGTTTCCAAATGCATGTCACGACATATAGAGAGACAGCATAATTGCATTTCTTTGTCACTTGTTGACCGTACTTTCTTGTCCATACCAAATCTTAGTTGTTATTTCCAAGCAAACATCGGTTGCTAACTACTCTTTGCGCGGTTTGCAGCTTCAAATCTACCATCCCACTGCTAGGGTCAACACTGTACTCATCATGCTTATGTTTTCCCCATTTTATGATGACCACAATCAGCCTACGTGGTTCATGTCGTAATAGCACTGCTCCACCCATCGAGCTAAACAAGATTAGTTGTAAAAATTCATATCTGATATTGTTGCTAATATTAATAAAACTGAGAGATGTTTAATTGGTTAGCTAAATGTTCCTACTTTAGTTTCGAAATGCATGTGAGCCACATATGGAGAGACCGGAAAGAATAGTATTTCTCTGTGCGCTTTGGTTCATCATGGGTGGCCAACCGACATTGTATTAAAAGACTTGTAATATCTTCAATCTGCTTGCTCTGTTGCTCTTCTTTAAGATGATACTCTTCTCTTGCGGTCGACTGGTCAGGTCGAGTTGTTCTCCCTTAGTATATTTTGAATCTGTCAAGTCAGGTCGACTTGTTCTTCTTTACTATATGTTGAAGCTATCATCTGCGAAGTGTCATCACTTCTGGAGCTCTCATATTTTGAGTAGTAGGCCACATTATATTAATACACACAACAAATTACAGCATGCATGGCATCTTTTAAAAGAATTGCAGAGATAGCACAAAGGGGTTTACAGGGAGGCAGTATTGGATTAGAATCACTTCTGCATTACAAAGAAAATCTCACTTGTTTTTATGATTTCATGCATGTCAGATAATGAACATTATCAAAATGAATATGAGAATGGGCGCACGAGAGGAATATTG
Source organism: Triticum aestivum (assembly GCF_018294505.1). Taxonomy (NCBI): domain Eukaryota; kingdom Viridiplantae; phylum Streptophyta; class Magnoliopsida; order Poales; family Poaceae; genus Triticum; species Triticum aestivum. The sequence continues at coordinate 98,340,868 of NC_057809.1, forward strand.
CGGAATGATCCACTGCCTAACAAACTTGGCATGGTGGAGGGTGGCCTATCTTATTCACCCATCAAGGTGCTTGCTCTAACTTTGCAAAGTTGTATTGGTCGCACATATTTTTCTTCTGACCTCTTGCATTACTTCTACTTTGTAACACCATCTGCTTAGTTTAAGCATCATATATGAGTATATGCCATACCTATCCATTTTCTGTCATATTCCATGTGTCATCACACTATGTTTTTCCAGTCAAATGTTGTTCTTTCGTAATAGATGTCCAAAAGGAAGAGGGTGAGTGCAGATCCTCAAGGAGTACAAACTAGGTATTTGGAAAATGTAGTGATACCTGTTAAATCATATAGATCAGCAGCCACAGAAAACACAGGCCCAACTGTACCACACTTTACCCCTACTCCAGTGGCCAAACCCCTATTAGAACTGCTGGGAGCCCAGCGTCAGGTACTGTCTATGATATCAATTCAAAATTTGAACTCCTAAATTTCTGCTTGTGCCTTACCTTCTCTCTCGTATGAAAACTAATTTCAGATGAATCTCCTTGCTCAAAGGATCATACGAACTCAAAACAATAATGGGCTCCGCATTGCTCTTGTCAGTACCTCTCTCCCTTTTGCCTTGTAATGTTGTACTTAATTAATTGCTATTTGATTATGTATCATCAGTCTGCACCTGAGCTTCATTATCCTCTGTTTCTTCCAATATTATTTGATCTATATTTACTCTTTGCAAAATGTAGAAACGCTTATAAAGAATTTTCTTTGGGGAATTAATTGAATTATCCTTCCATCAACATGGAGAAGGGCTTTGTCCAGCCCGTGTTAACATGTAATGTAAGTTCATCCTTCTCAAGCCTTCAAACTTTGTTCTAGTATAGATTTGGATAGGCATCATTTCCTCCACTGTTGTTTGCTTTGTTGTTTACATCTGATTGGATGTTTGCAACAACTACTAGTTTCAAATTGTAGTTGTAAAAACATGTTCCTTATGCAGAACAGATCCATTTATTTGCTTATATAATTGTGAAACATGTTACGTGTCTCCCTATTTCTCTTTCAGACTCGTATCTCTTACGCCAGGCAGAACTTTAGGGAAGATAGTGAGCCAAACCATCTTGAGGACAGCGAGATGACCCCAAGGTCCTGTCTTGATGAAGACAGTGAGTTGAAGCTACTCACCAGCAGGTGTGAGACAACCTCTATGCAGTCGCTGCCTAAATCAGTTCGACTTCTTCAGTCTCAACTTCAAGCGGAAAGGCTTGCTTCAGCTCAGCTCCGACTTGAAGTCAAAGATGCAATGAAGATGTCAGAGGACTGCCGTGCGCACCATCATGCCTTAAATCTAGTGTTGATGCATCTATCGTTGACACAACTGAGGTCTACTTAGCTTCTTCAGCTGTTTAGGGGGGGGGCGACCTGGCCAGGCCTAGTGCCTTCTGAAGTGCTCTCAGTTTTGTATATTCTTTTGTCGGCGCGTTTATTTGCACTGGTGTCGAACTTTGATGCCCAGTGGATGTAATATGTGTGATAGCCGTGATAGCCTAGCGTAAGTTGCTTGCTTATTTATTTCCTTGTTGTCTTGTTTATTTGTTTGCTTCTAGTCATTGCAGTTCTTTTCCCGCGGTTTGCTAGTGGCTGCAATAACCTATTTTTTAAAACTAGGCCACAATAACCATGGGCTAATATTTACTGTAGTGACACTGGGCCTCCTACGGGCCGTAGAAACAGTAGACCTTCTACGGGCCATAGAAACAATGGGCCTTCTATGGGCCGTATCATCAATGGGCCTTATACGGGCAGTATGATCGATGACCAAACATGGGCCAATAACAGGCCGCATTATGGCCGTAAACGGGCTAGAGTTGGAATCGTCCGTTCATGGGCCAACCATAACGGGCCATCGTTAATAGGCCGTATTTGATGACGCTATGAAAACGTCCCAATGTATTAACGGACCACAAATGGGCCGACTGTAATCACGGGATGAATTTGGCCCACAAGCAGAAAATGACAGTAACGGGCCGTAAGTAAATGAATGCTGAAAATGAGCCCAAAAATAAATGGGCTCTAATAAGGTCGAAAGATAACATGGGCTAGAAACGGCCCAACGGAATAGTGGGCCGTTAATGGGTATAAAGTGATACATTGTTCATTACAGGCTAGTTTCACCACGGGCCATTAATGGGTGTAAAGTGATACATTGTTCATTACGGGCCAGTTTCACCACGGGTCGTTAATAGGCCAAGAGTTACATAGGGCCTCATATGGGCCGAAAGACGTCATGGGCCATACATGGGCCAGAAGTGAAAACGGGCTGGAATCATATTGGATGGCCCAGATGGCGCTACTGGGCCTAATTCGGATAGGGCGTAACGGGACTTGGGTTAGCGGCTGTAAATGGGCTATATGCGAACATGCCGTTAACAGGCTTTCCATGGGCCGGCCCGCCACCTTTTGACCAAGTCAAACGGGCCGGCCTTTTCACAGGAATGGGCCACTGTTGGGCCGTGCCATGTGTCAACGTATCATAGGCGCCTTCTGTCCAATGAGTGGATGACATTTGTCCCGACGATGAGCCGACACGTGTTTCCTCCAGCTAATGATGATTTTACACGTGGAAAATCCCCATTGGTCGGGGTTGTTAACGGGTTATCAGATCCAAAACCCGACCAGATAGCTTAACGGCGTTCTGTTACGGTGGATGCCATGTGTCGGTCACCCTTGACGAAAGCACTTCTGTGACGCGTGATTTATCGTCATGGAAGTGGACACTTCCGTTATGATAATTTTGGTAATGTCATGGAACACTTCTACGACAGCACAGGTATGACTATCTTGATTCTGTCATAAATTTGTCATGGATGTACATGCATGACAAAAAACGCGACCTACTGTGACAAACACGTATCATCACGGAAGTGTATTTTTTTTGTAGTGCCGGCGGATCTCGGGTAGGGGGTCCTGAACTGTGAGCCTAAGGTCGATGGTAATAGGAGACAGGGGACACAATGTTTTGCCCAGGTTCGGGCCCTCTCTGTGGAGGTAATACCCTACGTCCTGCTTGATTGATCTTGATGAATATGAGTATTACAAGAGTTGATCTACCACGAGATCGTAATGGCTAAACCCTAGAGGTCTAGCTTGTATGGCTATGATAATGTATGTCCTCCGGACTAAGTCCTCCGATTTATATAGACACCGGGAGGATATAGGGTTACACAAGGTTGGTTACAAAGAAAGGAATATACATATTTTGTCTCCAAGCTTGCCGTCCACACCAAGGAGAGTGCCATCCGGACACGGGTGTAGTCTTCGGTCTTCGTATCTTCACAGCCCATCAGTCCGGCCCATGGCTAACAGGCCGGACGCCCGAGGACCCCTTAGTCCAGGACTCCCTCAGCCACGTAAAACATGCAACAACAATTAGAGGACGTCTAACTAGTTTTTGCAGGGTATGCTATGTGATGTGATATGGCCAAAAGGATGTGATGAATGATATATGTGATGTATGAGATTGATCATGTTCTTGTAATCGGAATCATGACTTGCATGTTGATGAGTATGACAACAGGCAGGAGCCGTAGGACATGTCTTTGTTTATTGTATGACATGCGTGTCAATGAAAAACGCCATGTAATTACTTTACTTTACTAACCATTAACCATAGTGTTAGAAGTAATAGTTGGCAAGACAACTTCATGAAGACACGATGATGGAGATCATGATGATGCAGATCATGGTGTCATGCTAGTGACGTAGGTGATCATTCCGCGCCTCGAAGATGGAGATCAAAGGTGCAAGATGATATTGGCCATATCATGTCACTTTATGATTTGCATGTGATGTTTGTCATGTTTACATCTTATTTTCTTAGAACGACGGTAGCATAAATAAGATGACCCCTCACTAAAATATCAAGAGATGTGTTCCCCCTAACTGTGCACCATTGCAAAGGTTCCTTGTTTCGAAGCACCATGTGATGATCGGGTGTGATAGATTCTAACGTTCGCGTACAACGGGTGTAAGCCAGATTTACACATGCGAAACACTTAGGTTGACTTCAGGAGCCTAACATGTACAGACATTTCCTTGGAACACAAGAGACCGAAAGGTCGAACATGAGTCGTATAGTAGATGCAATCAACATGGAGATGTTCACTATTGATGACTAGTCTGTCTCATGTGATGCGGCCTAGTCGATTCAGATCATGTATCACTGAGATGACTAGAGGAATGTCTATCTGAGTGGGAGTTCATTGAATAATTTGATTAGATTAACTTAATTATCATGAACATAGTATAGATTGTCTTTGCAAATTACGTTGTGGATTAATAGCTCGCCTGTTAGCTCCCTGTTTTAATACGTTCCTATATAAGGACTAAGTTGAAAGATATTGTAAGCAATTGTGCGGACTAGGGCCATAGTCTGAGGATTGTCCTCTCTGCTACATAGAAGGCTTCTGTCCTTGATGCACCGCTCGGTGTGCTAACCCCTCTGGCATCATCTGTGGATGTTGTGAACATCTGGCAGACACGTTTTGATGACTACCTGATAGTTTAGTGCGCCATGATTTATGTCTTAGAGTCGGGGCTCCAAAAGCGTTTTGAGCGTCATAGAACATATGAGATGTTCCAAGAGTTGAAATTGGTATTTTAGGATCATGCCCGTGTTGAGATGTTGAGACCTCTGACAAGACCTTTGCCTACAAGATGGAGGAGAATAGCTCAGCAGTGAGCATGTGCTCAGAATGTCTGGGTACTTCAATCACTTGAATCAAGTGGGAGTTAATCTTCCAGATAAGAGAATGTTTGACAAAAGTTCTGCAGTCACTATCACCAAGCTGCTATAGTTTCATGATGAACTATAACATGCAAGGGAAGATGATCCCAGAGTTGTTCGTCGTGCTTAAGGTCGTAAAGGTAGAAATCAAGAAGGAGCGTCAAGTGTTGATGGTTAACAAGACCACTGATTTCAAAGAAGGGCAAGGGCAAGAAGGGAAACTTCATGAATGGCAAAGCCAGTTGCCGCTCCAGTGAAGAAACCCAAGAACCCAAACCTGAGAATAAGTGCTTCTATTAGGGGAACGGTCACTTGTAGCGGAAATGCCTCAAATACTTGGTAGATAAGAAGGCTGGCAACTTCAACAAAAGTATATTTGATATATGCGTTATCGATGTGTACCTTACTAGTACTCCTAGTAGCACATGGGTATTAGATACTGGTTCAGTTGCTAATATTGGTAACTCGAAACAAAAGCTACAGAATAAAAGGAGACTAGCTAAGGGCGAGGTGACAATGTGTGTTGGAAGTGTTTCCATGGATGATATGATCACCATCGCACGTTCACTCTACCTTCGGGATTAGTGTTGAACACAGATAAATGTAGTTTGCATTGGTGTCTGCGTTGAGCATGAACATGATTAGATCATGCTTATTGCAATACGGTTATTCATTTAAGTCAGCGAATAATGGTTATTCTATTTACATAAATAATACCTTCTATGGTGATACACATGTTCATAACATTGATGTCAAAATATGTAGAGTTGATAATGATAGTACCACTTTCTTGTGGCACTGCAGCTTAGGTCATATTGGTGTAAAGCGCATGAAGAACCTCCATGCTAATGGACTTTTGGAGTCACTTGATTTTGAATCACCTCACACATGCGAACCATGCCTCATAGGAAAGATGACTAAAACCCCATTTTCTGGAACAATGGAAGGGGCAAGTGACTTGTTGGAAATCACACATGCTGATGTGTGCGGTCCAATGAGTGTTGACGCACGCGATGGATATCGTTATTTTCTCTCCTTCACCAATGAATTTAGTAGATATGGGTATATCTACTTAATGGAGCATAAGTCTAAAACTTTTGAAAAGTCCAAGCAATTTCAGAGTGAAGGAATCATCATAACAAGAAGATCAAGTTCCTACGATCTGATCAAGGAGAGAGTATCTGAGTTATGAGTTTGGCAATCAGTGAAGACAATGTGGAATTGTTTCACAGTTGACGCCACCAGGAACACCATAGCGTAATGGTGTGTCCGAACATCGTAATCGCACCTTATTGGATATGGTGCGATCTATGATGTCTCTTACCGATCTACTACTATCATTTTGGGGTTATGCATTAGAGACGACTACATTCACTTTAAATAGGGCACCATCTAAGGTCCGTGGAGACGACACCGTATGAACTATGGTTTGGCAGGAAACCTACATTGTCGTTTCTTAAAGTTTGGGACCATGATGCTTATGTCAAAAGGCTTCAGCCAGAAAAGCTCGAACCCAAAGCGAAAAATTGTGTCTCCATAGAATACCCAAAGAATATGATTGGGTATACCTTCTATCTCAGATACGAGGGCAAAGTGTTTGTCGCTAAGAACATGTCCTTTCTCGAGAAAGAGTTTCTCTCGAAAGAATTGAGTGGGAGGAAGATAGAACTTGATGAGGTTGTTGAACCTTCACTTCAACCAGAGAGTTGCGCAACACAGAAAGATGGTTCTGTGGCACCTACGTCAGTTGAAGAGAAAGCTATTGATGATGATCATGGGGCTTCAAATCAAGTTACTATCGAACCTCGTAGGTCGACAAGGGTGCGTAGAACTTATGAGTGGTAACCCTGTCTTAAAGGTCATGTTGTTGGACAACGATGAACCTATGAGCTATGGAGAAGCGATGGTGGGCCCGAATTCCAACAAATGGCTAGGAGCCATGAAATCCGAGATAGGATCCATGTATGAGAACAAAGTATGGACTTTGGTGGACTTTCCCGAAGATCGGCAAGCCAATGAGGATAAATGGATCTTTAAGAAGAAGACAGACGCTGATGGTAATATCACCATTTATGAAGCTCGGCTTGTCTCAAAGAAGTTTCCGACAAGTTCAAGGAGTTGACTGTGATGAGACTCTCTCAATCATAGCGATGCTAAAGTCTATTAGAATTATGTTAGCAGTTGCTGCATTTTCATTTACGAATTCTGGCAGATGGATGTCAAAACAAAGTTTCCTTGACGGTTTCCGTGAGGGAAGGCTGTATGTGATACAACCAGAAGGTTTTTTCGATCCTAAGGATGCTAAAAGGTATGTAAACTCTAGCGATTCTTTTATGGACTAGATCAAGCATCTCAGAGTTGGAACATACGCTTTGATGAGGTGATCAAAGCTTTTGGGTTTATATAAAGTTTGCAAGAAAGTGAGTTGGAGCACTACAACATTTCTGATAGGTATATGTGGATGACATATTGTTGATCGAAAATGATGTAGAATTTCTGGAAAGCATAAAGGGTTGTTTGAATGGAGTTTTTCAAAGGAAGACCTGTGTAAAACTGCTTACATGTTGGGTATCAAGATCTATAGAGATAGATCTAGACGCCTGATAAGACTTTCACAGAGCACATACCTTGACATGATCTTGAAGGAGTTCACGATGAATCAGTCAAAGAAGGAGTTCTTGCCTGAGTTGTAAGGTGTGAAGTTAAGACTTGAAGCTCGACCACGACAGAAGAAAGAGAAAGGACGAAAGTCGTCCCCTATGCCTTAGCCATAGGCTCTATATGATATGCCATGCTGTGTACCATGATGTGCCTTGCCACGTGTCTGGAAAGGGGGTATAAGAGTGATCTAGGAGTGGATCATTAGACAACGGTCAAAATTGTCCTTAGGAATAAGGAAATGTTTCTCGATTATGGAGGTGATGAAGAGTTCGGCGTAAAGAGTTACGTTGATGCAAGCTTTAACACCTATCCAAATGACTCTGAGTAGCAAACCATATATGTATAGTGGAGCAACCATTTGTAATAGCTCCAAGTGGAGCATAGTAGCAACATCTACAATATGAAATAGAGATTTGCGAAGAACACGCGGATCTGAATGTTGCAGACCCGTTGAATAAAACCTCTCTCGTAAGTATAACATGATCAAACCCTAGAACTCATTGAGTGTTAATCACATGGTGATGTGAACTAGATTATTGACTCTAGTAAACACTTGAGTGTTAATCACATGGCGATGTGAACTAGATTATTAACTCCAGCAAACTCTTGGGTGTTTGTCACATGGCGATGTGAACTATGAGTGTTAATCACATGGCGATGTGAACTAGATTATTGGCTCTAGTGCAAGTGGGAAACTGTTGGAAATATGCCCTTGAGGCAATAATAAAATGGTTATTATTATATTTCCTTGTTCATGATAATTGTCTATTGTTCAGGCTGTAATTGTATTAACCGTAAATTGTAATACATGTGTGAATACATAGACCACAACATGACCCTAGTGAGCCTCTAGTTGACTAGCTCGTTGATCAATAGATGGATGTGGTTTCCTGACCATGGACATTGGATGTCGTTGATAATGGGATCACATCATTAGGAGAATGATGTGATGGACAAGACCCAATCCTAAGCATAGCACAAGATCATGTAGTTCGTTCACTAGAGCTTTTCTAAAGTCAAGTATCATTTCCTTAGACCATGAGAGTGTGCAACTCCCGGATACCATAGGAGTGCTTTGGGTGTATCAAACGTCACAATGTAACTGGGTGACTATAAAGGTGCACTACAGGTATCTCCGAAAGTGTCTATTGGGTTGGCACGAATCGAGACTGGGATTTGCCACCCCGTGTGATGGAGAGGTATCTCTGGGCCCACTCGGTAATGCATCATCATAATGAGATCAATGTGACTAAGGAGTTAGCCATGCGATCATGCATTACGGAACGAGTAAAGAGACTTGCCGGTAACGAGATTGAACGAGGTATGGGGATACCGATGATCGAATCTCGGGCAAGTAACACACCGATGGACAAAGGGAATTGTATACGGGATTGATTGAATCCTCGACATCGTGGTTCATCCGATGAGATCATCATGGAACATGTGGGAGCCAACATGGGTATCTAGATCCCGCTGTTGGTTATTGGCCGGAGAGATGTCTCGGTCATGTCTGCATGGTTCCCGAACCCGTAGGGTCTACACACTTAAGGTTCGGTGGCGTTAGAGTTATAATGGGAATAGTATCTGGTTACCTAAGGTTGTTCGGAGTCCCAAACGTGACGAGGAACTCCGGAATGGTCTGGAGGTGAAGATTGATATATTGGACGAAGGGTATTGGAGTCTGAAATTATTCTGGGAGTACCGGATGACCACCAGCGTGACCGAAAGGAGTTTCGGAGGCCCCAGCAAGCGTTGCGGGGCCTTATGGGCCAAGGGTAGGGGGCACACCAGCCCACTAAGGGGATGTGCGCCCCTCCCACCCCATCTCATGTAACCTGGAGAGGTGGGGGCGCCTCCCCTAGGGAAGCCGCCCCTCCCGGCTTGGGGGGCAACTTTCCTAGGGGTGGGGGCGCCCAAACCCATCTAGGGTTTCCCCTGTAGCCGCCGCCCCTCCCCTAGGGAAACCCTATGGAACCTCCTCCTCCCCCTTCCCCTATATATAGTGAGGGAGAGGGAGGGCAGCTGCACCCCTTCCCTAGCACAGCCCCTTCCTCCTCCTCCGTAGTGCTTAGAGAAGCTCTGCCGTAGATCCACGAGCTCCACCACCACCACGCCGTCGTGCTGCCGGAGTTCTCCCTCAATTTCTTCTATCCCCATGCTGGATCAAGAAGGAGGAGACGTCCCCGGGCTGTATGTGTGTTGCACGCGGAGGCCCCGTCCATTTGACGCTTGTATCGGATCTTCCGTGATTTGAATCGTCGCGAGTACGACTCCATCAAGCGCGTTCTTGTAACGCTTCCGCTTAGTGATCTTCAAGGGTATGAAGATGCACTCCTTCTCTCTCGTTGCTAGAATCTCCTAGATTGATCTTGGTGACACGTAGGAAAATTTTCAATTATTACTGCGTTCCCCAACAAAACATATAAAAATGCTATATTTCCTAGTTCTTAATCATGCTTGGTTTTGATAAATGGGGTTTCCATGTGGCTTGAATTAATCTGATGAATCTGCAATGTGCTTATTTATCATCAACATATTTTACTGATAGCATGTGAACCCTTACTTAACCTGATGACTAACTACCTTATATGTGTTGCAAGGAAACAATGGGAGGCATTGAGGTTTACAAGATGGTACTAACTATTATACCTTCCCTCTTTTATTCCTTTGCCCCATTTCCAATATAGAGAAGATATTTATGCACATCCTTGTTTTCAGGGTTCACTGATGATTACCTCTCAAACCACCTCTGTGTTCAGGAGGCGAGGAAAGTTTTCATACAACACCCACGGTTCAATATTGAAGTGTTCCTGAAGAGGTCAAGGGATGGATGGTCAATCATCCACAGGCACTGGCCTAAAGTTGAAATGACCTTCAACATGAATGAAGGCTCAATATTCGCATTTCACTTCAGCAGTTTTCCAGATGAGATGCATCTCTCTATGTACCGTCTATGATGCTAATTTCGAATGGTTCTAGACGTTGCATGTGAAACTTGCTGTTGGTGCAGTTGTGTAATGGGGTAGTTGAGTGCTGAAGCTATATCATGTTGTACTCTGATGTATTTCAATTATGAAATCATGCTTCCTTAATATGGAAATGGAATATATTATGTGCTTAATATGAATGTCAACTAGATTAGTAAATGGATTATTAATAATAGGGAAATTAGCCTGCTAATTGGGTTTTCCTATTGCAAACAGTTATTGAGAAAACACCATGGGCGATGACCTCTGGCAATGCACATAGTTTCTAGGAATAAACCGTGTTGGATCAATGAACAATCACACATGACATTCTCTTGAAAACAGTTTGTGTTATGCCACCTTGTGCAAACGTTTTCCTTGGAGTGACTGTGTGAGATGTATATACGAACGAAAACGTTTAGTGATGACTGACTGTGTGGGATGTACTTACGACTGGAAACGATTTCGCCTGTATAATTGTATTTTAGCACTATTGTACGTATAACCGTATTTGGTCACTCACCGGTCGCACACGACCTCATTTTATGGAGCGTGTGTGATAGGAGGGCATATCCTCGATGATTTCTAGGTCATGTGAGATGGATCGCGTGAAGCAGCAAAAACCAAGATGTGTCTTGTACTCCTCCGTCGACGCTTGCTTTCATGAATTCTGTACTTCCTCTCACCGACATGTGGGACATATAGCAACTGGGTCGATGTGTCATGCACCAAATAACACTTCAGAATAGCAGGGGGACGCACCCCAGTCGTATCGCCCCAGTAGTAGTAATGAGCAATGAGGCATCAAATCACAATGCCGCACCTTCCCAGACGGACGAAGCAACCATTATTTCACACTTCGCTTCGCCATCATCTCCTTCTGCCATTGTTCTGCCTCAAGAGGCACACGTGCATCGCCTTGGTACATCATGACATGTTGGACCGCGTGACAGGCCATGATCCCCCGCCCATCGCTTGGTAAAATCACCTCATTTTTACTACTTCCTCCGTATCGGTTTACAGGGCATGCGCGTCGTTCTAGGTTGAGAATTTAACTAGCTATATATGTGATGAACAATATATGTTTAGAAACTACATTCCCTTAAGAATCCAATGATATACTTTTTGTGACATAGTAACTCATATTTAGTTCGTGAAATGGATGACCTAGAACTACTTGCATGCCCTATAAACCAAGACGGAGAGGGTAGAACAGTACGTATCTTTTTAGATCAATATATTCGGGATTCACCAAGGAGCAAAACCAAGTGCTAAGCAGCTCCTGTCGTGTTGGCATAGCAACTCAAGCAGGGTCAGTCCACACACGAAATGACGACACACTTAAGAGGACCCCTTTGGCCGACATGTGGCTCGTCCACCATCTTGTTCCATGCGTGATGCACTAAATTACAGTTCAGAGCAGCGGTTGGACTTGGAGGCACCCCGGTCGTAGTGCCGCAGTAGTAGTAAATGAGCAATGAGGAGTCAAATCACAAAGCCCCACCTTTCCCACATTAAGCTGGATGGATGAAACAACTATCATTTCACTCTAGGGCGCAAGAGCATAAAGAAAAATAGAAAACCAATGATGCATGCGGTGGCTACCTAGGGCACCCTTGGGTAGGGGCATCCACTACAAATCCTTATTATTTGAAAGCGCCTCCACTAAAAATCCGCTTCTCCCTCGTCCTCTTGAACAAAACCGATGATGCGTGCGGCGGTAGGGTTTGTAGGAGTACTACGGAGTGCGGGGCCACGTCATAGTAAACGGGACAGGGATTGCGTTCGAGTTGACGCCTTTTTTGCATCGAGACGCCTTAATGTCTGGGCCGCTTGGTTTTACGGGAATGAGTCAGCATTTTGGGTTCGGGGACCAGTGAAGATATACGTACAAAAAATTGTGGACGTAGGTTCGACCGAAAGGCAATGATGCATGGGCCCTGGATTTTGATATACCCGCAGCCATGTGAAATTTGCTACTCTACTCAAAACTAGTAAGGTACACGTGCATTGAATGCATGAGATTTGGAAACCAAATTATGAATAAATACACAGTATAGCATGTAAAGCTTTGAGCCATATATGCATGACGTAGATGTTCGTTTAGTTCTTATAGTTCATCTCATTCAAAAATCAATTAGTTTTATAAAAATGTTAAGATTCATGGGATTGTGCATTGTAAAGCATAAAGTAAAAAAATAATGGCTATTCATTTAGAAAAAAAAGTTTGGGCAATTGTGATATGGAAGAATATAGAACAAAGGAGAAGTGCTTGTGTTTTGAGGTTTGTTCATTATGCTTAAGTTCAACCATGGAGTCTTCTAGATTGTATATGTGGCGGAATCTGGTGGAATGTCGATGATATCCAATGGCTAGTAGTGCTCAGATTTGCCATCTCTACACTATCGGATTAGCTTCATCCAACGACCATCTTTCAAAGTTATTCGCACGCCATATAGGGTTATAGATAATGCATAAAAGTTCCTCCAAAAACATCTAGTATAACTAATGGGAAGTGAATGTATGCTTAAAATGAAAAAAAAATACTCCCTCCGTCTAGGTGTATAAGTCATCTTAGGTTTTTTTGCTAGTTAATAGTATTCCATGCAATGAATTAACCACTGCATGTCATGTTTGAAAGTCTCAAGCCATTGAAAGCATGCACGGCCCACATCTCTTATTGGTTGATATGTCACGAAGCAAGAAACTAGGAGGGAGTTAATGTACCGCACCTATTTTTTTTGGGATTATTTGTTTTTTCGAAGATGAATTACACACCTAGACGGAGGGAGTACAAAGAAAAAAATGAATTGCAGTTAAAAGAGTGACATTTCTAACAAAAATGTGAATGTCAACTACATATGTGTGCACGTGACCAGCACATACATTGTCAATAGAAAATTTAATGCAAGAAATAACTTATGAGTAACATGCACGAATTGATGATGTGGTGCTTGCATGCATAGAGTACAAAAACAATGTGATTTATTACTTGCATGCATGACGTGTTCTTGTGCCATAGTTGCATGTCTAGGAAAAAAGCTACTAGTGGGTTGTACTAGATATTTAGGAATAGAAGATGTATACATGGAAGTTGTAGGGAAAGAGATGACATGTATCTCAATTCCTACGAGTAGGGATTGGAAAAGAGTGGTTCACATCATAGGAACTTTTCTATTGAATCTAGAGATGACATGTATCTCAATTCCTATGAGGAGGGATTAGAAAAGAGATGTCATTTGGTTCACATCATAGGAACTTTTCTATTGAATATATGCTAATTTTTATTTTCCTTTGAAATTATGGGAGTATAGGAATCCATTCATATGGACCAAGTGGCTCTAAATCTATAAAGATGATATCATGTTTATTTCCTATGAAATGTGGAGTATATGAATTTATTCCTATGAACCAATTGGCTCTAAAGGAAAAAAATCCTATAAAAATCATATCGAATAGAGTTCCTATGATATTCCTCCACACCAAAGGATGGTTGAAATTCCTGCAGGTGATACGACGGTCTTTCTTATTAGACTCCTCCCCCATCTTTATAGTTACCTCTCGAAGATAAATGAAATGATATATACTGGGTATTCTATATGTGCATTTTGGTACACGAAAACTCGGTAAAAGTTTGCAAGGTTTGAATTTTCAATAGAGCTATATGCACTACATTTTGGAACGGAGGGACGAGCATACGGCAGTTGCTAACACGCATGTGGAAGATTTGTGTGTAGGAGGAGTGGCTGCTCTGTTAAATGACATGGAAAAACTGACACTATCAGATGTCGATCTAACGGTTCTTACAGTGTTCGTCAGGAAACGTCTTGTGGCGAACGTTTGTCGGATAATGATTTACGGACACATGCATTGCATTGATACGTGCCCCCTCTGTCTCACGCACACACGCACCCTCACGAGTCACGACTCTCCCGAGTCCTCTCGCAACCACCGTCTATCTGCAGGTAGACGTCACACACATATGTGCTCTTCACACCCTACCCTCGGAACTTCTAAAAAACAAAAGACGTCGCGCACCTTTTATTTTAGCTCACACATCACACACTTATACTATTACTCTTGTGGCGAACGTTCTTTGGGCATAGTGTATTGAACTTTCACGAAGAGAAGCGGTGCACGCACGCACTAGTTCTCTCACACCCACTCGCGGGTACACGTAGGAGCACATTTTTTTGAAGCTGGTACAACAAAATCACTCCACTATGTATATAAGTAGGAGCCTTAGCGCTTGCTTTACTAGGGTTCCTCTCTTTCACTCTCTCATGCTCTCCAGATCTAAGCAAGACATAGGTGGCCACACACACTCTCTCTCTCTTTCCTCGTGGCTGGTCACAAATCCGGCCGGACCACCTCGACCGGGGCAGGGGTGTAGGTGCGTCGTTCACGTTGTCGTCGACGGCGAGGGAGGAGACCAACGGCTGCCCGAGCGTCCCAATCGGCGGCCGTGTTGTTCTCTCCGAGAGAGCTCCGGCTCGGGAGGGCCTCCGACCCCTTCTTCCTCCCTGCGGTATTGTGGCCAAGATGCGGCCTCCCGACGCCGTCTTTGACACATGTCGCCAATCTTCAGGTATATATTCCTCGGAAACCTGCCTTGCTCTACTGTCCCAGCTCCCCATGTGGCTGCGTGTGGATCTTTTTCTACTTCCATCGGCTGTTCCAAAGCCACCTAGACTTTTACTATTATTAGAGCTAAAGCTAGTTCATACAGTCAAATCTAAGAGTTGGTTCAAATAGGGAAGAAAGTGGGAAAGTTGTAGCATGAATCTAGGACTTGGTTCTAAGAGGAAACGGGGGAAAGTAGTAGATACTGGCTACCCAACTGGTCTCTTGGTTGAAAAGGTGAAGTAAGCATGGTTGATGGCGAAGGGCGGGGGGGGGGGGGGAAGTGGACATGTCTCTTGGTTGAAAAAGGAAATAAAGTGAGGGGTGTTTGGGGACAACGCAAATGAGAATGAGCAGGTCTAGATTTCATATGCTCACATAGGAAAATGTCACCGAGGAGATAAAAAATGGGAAAAATGCAGACATGCTGCCTGAGTGTTTGCCGCTCTTGGCAACCACATCTGCCTCACCACTTTATGCCCCTGCTGTCCCTATGTCCATATCTCTACCGTTAATGTAAAATCACATGAAGCATTAAGCAATGCCACCTAATGTCACTATAAGTAATGGTCTAGTGCCGTCGATAAATTGAAGCAATGCCACCACCATTTTATGAAGTGCTTCCGTCTTGCTTTATTTCCCATGAATTGTGTTTTTGCAGTTACACTTAAATCTCACACCGCTAACATTGCTTCATCCCAGTGGAACTACACAAATTTGATTGCACATTTACTGACCATGTGCTACGCTCATGACAGTAATACTAATGCTATTGTTCTGCATGTTAATCTAGTGGCAGTGTTGATGTGATGTGATGCTACTTACTTAAGGGCACTTTCATACTGTCAATCTAGTGCCAATTATAACACAATAGATGTTGTTGTTAACCATACGCCACTGCAAATATCTGTCACTTTTCAAATAACTGTATTTCGTATTTGCGCAAACAGGGATGTCTGTCTCCATATCGTTTCTATCTGCACAATCAAAAGTACACACATCAGTTTTAGTACAAGTACACAAAATGAGATGGCTATTCCTAGTTGCCGTCCTCTAACCACCAGTGTTCCAGGTATTCCTACATTGGTAGTAACTAGGTAGAATGACCAACACAATCTAAAAGAAGCTGATTCATACGTTTTACTTCCTGATTGTAGTGCAGGGACGAGCGAAAACAACTTCATCCTAGTCCGGGATGCCCTTTATACCAGTTCATCCATGGACCGAGGACTAGCTGGCATGGCTACACAGAGGTTTTTGGGACAGGTGCGCGGACAAGAGGCATTGTGGTCTGCTTATTTCTGCAAATGGAGGTGCTTAAATTTAGTGGAATGCACAAGACTTTCAGCTGGTCGGTACACTACATGGTTTAGTTTAGCATTCCAGCTGAGAACACAATTATAATTGGTTATTCTGGAATGAGAGAACCTAACCCTGGATGGTGGCAACAAGAAAAATCAAAGTGAACTCCAGGAAATTTAAGCTTGCCGGGAGGCCCTTTTCTCAAAGAAGCCTTGCTTCTTTTTTACTGATAGCACATATGCCCGTGCGTTGCAATGGGAGAGACATTTGTTTGCAAGAAGCAACGAGAGAGATAATTGACATGTCCACCAAAAAAGATCTCCGCATGAATCTTTCATAAAAACATGAACATTTTTTGAATTTGTGTTTTTAAAGGAAACATATTTTGAACATTCAGAACAATTTTAGAAATGGGTTTCTTTGAAATCATAAATTATTTAGAATTTGCGAATATTTCAGTAAAACAAGAATGTTTTTCATATTTGCACACATTTTTAAAACGCAATTTTTTTGGAATATCTCAAACAATTTTTAAAAACACAAAGAAAAAATGGAACATTTTTTTAAATTTTGGACCAATTTTCGAGTGAGAAAAAATATATAAATTTCTGAACATTTTTCGAAAACAGGATATGTTTTGGAATTCTGAACATTTTTTTTAAAATCAACTTTTTCCGAAATTACGAACTCTTTTGAAAATTATGAATTTAAGGAAAAAATGGAGAAATAAAAAAAACTTGAAAGGAAAAAATACAAAAGAAACAGGAAAGAAAAAGAGAAAGAAATGAAAAAATAGAAACATAATAAGAAAAAAAATGATTCAGCCCAGGTTGGGCGCCCTATGCGTCACTGGGACTATTTGACGCCCCATGTGATAAATAGGGTTTTTCGGATGGGCATGAAAATAAATAGTTTGTCTTTTCTAGGCCACACTGCAGGCGGCCCGTGTACGGAATTGTGGCGTTTTTCCTTTTGTAATACACGAATGGACAGAAATTTAGTACCACCTCGAATAGCAGAATTTTTTTTGATGGTGAAGGATGAAAAATCGGAGAAAGACACCTTGCTTTATTAGTAGGTATAGATTTGTAAAACTTCTCACAACTTTGTCTTTTGCTATGAACTAGTATATGTTTGTTATGTTCTATGAATCATTGAGATGTATAACATTGCTTAACTTATGCTTTTCAAGTTTTTTTATGAAGCCGAGTTTAATGTGAGTGTTCCACATGAACGCTAGACTAGTGTGTGAACGTTTGGAATTTACATTGTGGCCTCAGTTAACTGCATGAACCACTGTAACAAGATAAGTAGTTTCTTATATGTCAGACAACAGATTATTTGATTTTTAGTTGGTCGATAGCCTAGTGTTGAAGCGAGCTAAGCCAATGTGTTGTGCTTTGCACAACTACTTATAAGTGGGGTAGCACCAATAGTGTTTACAAGTACTTATGTATACGTCGGCGCACAGTTCTTGAATGAGTACTCTATTTCATCAAACACACACTGCTCGTATGATTAACCGTGACAACTTATGTCTTACCATGCCATATTCATGAAAAAACTAGTAAGGACACATCTGGTTTGGCAAAAATTATGATGGTTCTCACATGATTCACGGGCACACAAAAGTAGCAGCAATTCCCATAGACGGATTCAAACAGAGTACTAGCCCTAGAGGGCTCGATAATAGGCAAGGTTCGGATAATTAGACACAATCCAAACTACTATTAAACACTAGCTGGGGCAACTATTTCATGCCTCGGTCTAATTTGGGCTGGACACAAGACGGACCTTGCCATGAACATCATCGAGGATGTCCGGCAGCAGCTCAATCCTGTGAACCTTCATGAAGATAACCTTGTGGCCTTGCCACTCATAAACTTGTTTGTGGAGGCATCCCACGTCGTCTTCCTGCGTAAGCTTGACAAGAATAGTATGCCTCACAAACGAAGGAGTAGCTATGAAGTTCTTGTGCTTCAGTACATCCTGGACAACACGCCTGACAACAGTGAGGCTGGAATACAACTCGACATCGGTATAAGCGCAAATGGCTTCCAGGATCCAACAACCTAAGAACTATGTTTTCCCAGTGCGTATATTCAGGTCATCCGCCTCATAGCGAGTGACATGTACAACCACACAATCCTTGTCCGCATCAGGGCTCTAATTGAAATAGAAATAAATTATGAATTACTTTCCAGTATAAGAAACACAAGTTATTTTTAAACCACTATGTATATAATGGCATCAAAGCTAATAAAATTTTGCATTATTCATCACCGCATACTTAGATGAAAAACTACAATCGAGATCGGCAAAGAAGAAATCACCTTGGGCAGCTCAGCGGGGGGACACATCCTCGAAGGGGGAAAACTGCTCCTGTAGTGCCATGGGGGTTGTAACCTCAAACGGGGCATTGACCATCTCAGTACTGGCCCTGAGCGCATCTGGGTCGGCTCGGTGGTTGCCTCCATCTTCTTGGAGCTCTCTGTGTCGTGGGGATCAGCCTCCCGCATCTTCTCCAATATCGGCAGATCTTTGCCTGGTTCTCCTTGGTCCATCATGAAACTGACGAATACTAGGATACCACTGAAAGGAAAACACAATCGCAATGACAATGAAACAAAAAAGAGAGAGGATTGGTTACTACTTTGCAAAAGTTCTTATTTTTCTCTGGACGAAAATATACCAACATCACGGATCTGCTTACCTTCCCTTCATTGGGAGAGAAGAATAGTGGAAGACGCGAGTGTTGGCTTTCTTGAAGACGGTGAGGAAGAAGGGGATTCAGCGAAGAGTGAAATGATGGTTGCTTCGTCCATCAAACTTAGACTGCGGGGAGGTGGGGTTCTGTGATACGACGGCTCGTTACTGCCACGCTACGACCGGGGTGACTCTCCGCCTGCATACTACCTTCTAATTTGGTGGATGGCATTTGGGACCGCGCATGGCATGGCCCGCATGTCGGTGAACAAAAGTAAAACGGCATTCAGTGGAGTGAGACAGTTCGATGAACTAGGAGGATCCAGAAGCGGTAGTGTATCCACTGTACTAGTAGTAATTGTTTTTCTGGGTAGATGTAGAGTGTCTCCACTATACTAGTAGTAATTGTTTCTCTGGGCCCAAGACAAAATAGCCCATCCACCCTAGTAAATAATAAAATCAATTCAAAAGCTCATATATTTACTTAATGAGAGGCGCTACCCACTCCCAGCACACCGCCCCCCCAAAAAACTTGGGTGCTC
Organism: Triticum aestivum; assembly: GCF_018294505.1. NCBI lineage: Eukaryota > Viridiplantae > Streptophyta > Magnoliopsida > Poales > Poaceae > Triticum > Triticum aestivum. Next base: position 98,360,453 of record NC_057809.1, read on the forward strand.
TTCTTCCTCCTCACTCCCACCCACCTCACATCAGCTCGCTCCACTCACACCCCCAAATTTATCAACTCACTCCTACAGAAGCACCCAGCCCCCCTTCTTCCTCACTACTACCGAAAAACCCCAGCTCCCCTTCTTCTTCACTCGCACTACAACTAGTCTCGTCATTCATTACTCTGCTCAAATCTGTGAGTGTGACGCGACGCCCTCGAGGAAAATGGAGTCAGCTGACCCTAGTGCCAAGAAGATGAGGCTCCCGCGAGCGACGACGCCTGATGTAGATCCCGCACCCAGCAGCGCGAGGAGAAGCGGCGACCATGCCCCCAAAGGATCCCAGGAACCCGTAGAATCTCAGGTGGACCACATCGGCGATCTCCCGGACGCCATCCTTGGGGAGATCATCTCACTTCTCCCCACCAAGGATTGCTGCCCCACCCAAGTCCTCTCAATCCGATGGTGCCCTCTATGGCGCGCCGTGCCCCTTAATCTCGCCTGTCGTCAGCTATCTCTCTTCAATGATTTTGAAATCCCCAGAGCCATCATCTCCTCCCACCAGGGCTTTGTTCAAAGCCTCTGCATCCTATCATGCTACCTGAGCAAGCATACCATGCCCTGCATGGTGGACGCCTGGCTGAAATCCGCTGAATTCATGGAACTACAGCTGCTTGAGTTCTACTATTCCCCTGGAAATCACCTACGAGATACCGAGCGCCTTGTACTTGTGCCCTCAGCACCGATGTCCATCTCGCGGTTTTCCTCCTCTCTCTCCATGCCGCCACCTTTGCGATGTGCTACGTACCAGACAATCTTGTACTCAACCTTCAACTCCCATTTCTCAAGAAACTTTCACTTGTGCGGGTTCGTATATCGGAGGACTCATTGCACAACATCATCCACTCCAGTTTCCCTGCCCTGGGGTGCTTGTTGCTTGTTTTCATAGTTAGAATCGGTTGTCTCCAAATAAGTCGCCTAACCTTTTAAGAATTGGAATTTCTTTTGACCGAAGGTAGCTCATCATCCAAGATGCCCCTTCACTTCAAAGGTTGATCCTTGATTCTAGTTATTCACCGTCGCAAATAACCGTCCTCTCTGCGCCTAAACTAGAGACCTTGGGTGTAATACATGATATTCGTGCTCATTTCAATATGGTGTTTGGCTCCGCAGTTCTTCAGGTACTTTATAATATCATCTACACTTGTAACCACAAGCTGCATTTTAAATTTCTGCACATAAGTTATATATCATCTCGGAGTACACATTTTGTACTAATATTATGTTCTATGTTCAATGAAGAGTTTCTCCATGGATAGCCTATCGATGGTGCTGGATTCTGTCAAGATCTTATATACCCAAATGAATAGTTTTGATCTGAACAAGATTATTGGCTTGCTGCAATGCTTTCCATATCTGGAGAAGTTGTATATAAAGGTGATAATTTCACGCACATTGGAAGCCCGCATATAGTGTACAAGAATTAACCGTTCAGCTGTTGCTCTTTCGACACTCTTTTTTTAGACCTTAACTATTTTCAATCTTCATGTCTATTTAGGCAACTGGACGGCGTAAGAAAGTTAAAACCAATCGGTGGATTCATAAGCACTGACATTTTCTCACTTCTCATAACATTCGATTGAAGACACTAACGCTAAAACGATATGGAGCCAACCATGCAAACACTAGATTTGTCACATTCTTCCTGCTGAATGCGAGGTTACTATTGTCCATCAGGCTTAAGTTTATTAGCAACATGGTTTTGACGGATGGGTATGTCGAAGAGAAAAAATAGGAGTTTCGGGTGGGCAAAAGAGCTTCTGAACGTGCCGGGCTTCTATTTACAACATATTGTGGTCATAATCTAGTAAATTTTACGACCCAGGATGTTCATTCTATGGACCTGACCGATCCATTTGACTGTGACTGCCGAAAACAGTGTTGGAGGTAGATGTTGTTGCCCTTTTCAACCTAGGTTTTCTCTAAACCTGATGAACAATTAACCCTCATGCTTTTGTATAGTTTGTAAGCTAGAGTTAGATGTTCTTGCCCTTTTCAACTCGTCTGTGACTGTCATATTTTCTTTGAAACAAGGCAAATGGCTTGCCATTCGTTTAATTTAGAGTGAAATATTGCAACAAATCCCAACCAAGGGAAATAACATCACTCTCGTTGGCTGCTTGAGCTCACTGTGCATTAAAGAAGCCAAGTGATTAGCCCCCACCAGCACCCACAAACTTATTTCGAACTAGCACACCAAATGGGCTATAAATTTTCATGGGAAAGGCTGCATGACCGTGACAGATTTGGATTCTGACATTTGGGAGCCACGAGGAAATAGCCTATCCAAGGTGGTGTCGACTTACTAGCTAGTCAACAAACGATTCTGCCTACCAACCGTTGGATTGACATCCAACATCTGTCGTGTATCTTCTATCTCTTGTCTTCTTACTCCAGCCGCCCAAACCAAACCACCCCGTCAGCTCCACCTACTCCCGCCTCACATGGCTGGCTGCGCCTCCGCCGCCCTACCGTACCCTCCAACGTTGGCCAGTCCCTTCCTCTATTCCCCCACATGTCCTATTATTCTTCAGCGATGTGAGCCCCAACATGCCCCGCACCCGAACCAGTCAACCCTTGTACTCCCCACCGCCTGCGACTAGACCGGCGCATCTTCCATGGCTCTTGTTCGTTTCATCCGAGGCCTCGTCGTCGTCCTTCGCCTTGTTTGCTCGTCGTGCATGGTGCGCCGCCCTCATGAGTTGTCAATGTCGTCGACAACCGATAGGAACAAGGAGATGAATGTATGTGGAGAGGATGACAGTAGGGACCCACCAGTGTCTTGGTAGTACGCAAGCAAGTGCCTCGTTATTACAAGCCCAAAAAATGGTTCCTCCTAATGGTTGGACATATGGGGCTGACACCATTGTGAACGTAGTCAATAAACGAGAGAATAACACAACAAGCGGCTGACACCAGGGACCCAGAAGGTTGCGTAGTTGTTATTTACTTTTTTGAGGAACAAACAGTTGTTATTTATACTAGTTTTAGTGACGGATCAGGGTAACAATGGGGTTGTGCGGGGGCTGTGGCCCGTCTAGCCAGGGTTTTATTTAAGTTTACCACATCATGAGCCCGGTTGTGTTTTTTCTTGCTGAAAATAGCTAGCCTAGTTCTATTTTTTAAGAAATACCCAAACGAGGCCTACTTGCTTTATCAGCCCTGCTGGGCTGCAAATCTTTCAAGACGAGGAGAGTTTCATTCGGTTTGCCCAGAAATGGGCTGTACATTTTGCAAACACATCAAACCGGGAATTAGTTTCATTTTTTTCATTATAAGATTTTAAATTCCATTGATTTTTATCGTGGACAATTATTTGGATTTTATATTTATATAAATTATTTTTCAAAATAGTTTGAATGTGACTTGATATTTTAGGATTAAAAATAGTTGACTGCATCGAAATATGCAAAGTTGCGTATAATTTCTAACTGTGGCCACAATATGGGGTGTAGTGCTAACAAAAAGAAGATGGGATCCAAAAAATTCTTAAGAATTAGCAAATGGACTGTAAATTATTAGAAATAATGGCAGATTGGTTGTATGTTGTTTTCCATAGATTTGTGGCTGACTTGTGCGCCTACTATAGGTTGACGCGTATGCTTTCCTAAAAAAAAGGTTGACGCACACGCAACACCATCTCAACTTAGTCAACACACGAGAGCAGTTACTGTTGGATGTCCACCCAACGGTCGTCGTGCTTCTTCAATCTCTACTCTTCCTGCTCTAGCCGCTCAAACAAGCGCCGGCGGGACCGCCCCACTGTACTCCCATCGCTGGCCTAGCCATCCCTCTACTCACCCACACCTGTTGTTATTCTCCAGCGACGGCAGATGAACTAGTAAACCCTCGTACTCCCCTCTGCATGGCAAACAACTGCCGAGTCTTCCATGGCTCTGTGTTGTTCCCTTCCTAGGCCTTGCCGTCATCCACCGCTCTAGTGCTCTCGGCGCGGCATCGTCAACGTGGTCAACGAACGACATCCATCAGAAGTGGACTGTACGTTGAGAGGCTGACAGCTGGGTCCATGGCCGCACACAAGGAAATGCCTCCTTATTACACGCAAAATAATGATTCCTCCACCCGACAGCTAGGACCCATCATAAGGGCCTCTGTATTTTGCGAAAAAATGTCCCCCCCGCTAACAGGTCGGACCCACCAGCTATATCTTCGCATGCAAGGAAGTGCCTTCTTATTATGCACAAAAAAATGAATACTCCTCCTGCTAGCTGGGACCCACCATAGTGGGAGGCTGACTTGTGGGCCTACTAAGATGACAGGGACAGAGGGCTTTGTCAACTTAGTCAATATGAATGATTCTAGCTCCAGTGATTGTACAATGTCCATCCAACGGCCGTAGTGCTTCTTCAACCTCTGGTCTTCTTGCTCCAGCCGTCCAAAGCAGCGCCGGTTGTGCCACGTGCTCCCGCCTCCCGTGGTCGGCTGTGATGCCGCGGAGGCCTCACCGCGCCCTACTACTCCCACCGCTGGCCAGGCCATCCACCCACCCACACCCCCTGTTATTCTGCGGTGACGACAGCCTCACATCGCAGCCGAACCAGTGAACCCTCGTACTCCTCTCCATGTGGGCTTCCACTACCGCGTCTTCCCCGGCTCCACGTCGTCCCCTTCCTAGGCCTCGTCGTTGTCCACCTTCCTGGTGCTCTCGGCGCGTTATGGTCAACATCGTCAAGAAAAAGACTTCCATCGGAAGAGTACTGTACGTGGAGAGGCTGACAGTTGGGTCCACGGCAGCAGCAAGGAAGTGCCTCCTTATTACGTGCAAAATAATTATTCCTCCACGTGATAGCAGGGACCCACCGGACGGGCCACCGTATTTCATGAAAAAAAAATGTTTCCCACATGACTGTTGGGACCCACCAACTACATCTTCGCACGCAAGGAAGTGCTTGACAGTCGGGACCCACCTGGTCGAAGCATACATAGCGTTGTCATTCTGGTCGTGGACGTGTACGTACATATTGGTCAATCGGTCTCTGTACAAGTATGAACCATCGCCGAGTAAGTAGCGGCACGTTGTAATGCCCCGAGTGCAATGCGCCAGGTGTCTTCCAGTTATTCGCCATCATAGCCATGTCATTTGATTGCGTGTTGCTGATGTCTACTACACAACCTTCTTCTTGTAGACGTTGTTGGGCCTCCAAGTGCAGAGGTTTGTAGGAAAGTAGCAAATTTCCCTCAAGTGGATGACCTAAGGTTTATCAATCCATAGGAGGCGTAGGATGAAGATGGTCTCTCTTAAACAACCCTGCAACCAAATAAAAAAGAGTCTCTTGTGTCCCCAACACACCCAATACAATGGTAAATTGTATAGGTGCACTAGTTCGGCGAAGAGATGGTGAAACAAGTGGTATATGGATAGTAGATAAAGGTATTTGTAATCTGAAATAATAAAAACAGCAAGGTAGCAAATGATAAAAGTGAGCATAAACAGTATTGCAATGCTAGGAAATAAGGCCTAGGGTTCATACTTTCACTAGTGCAAGTTCCCTCAACAATACTAACATAATTGGATCACATAGCTATCCCTCAACATGCAACAAAGTGTCACTCCAAAGTCACTAATAGCGGAGAACAAACGAAGAGATTATGATAGGGTACCAAACCACCTCAAAGTTATTCTTTCCAATCAATCCGCTGGGCTATTCCTATAAGTGTCACAAACAGCCCTAGAGTTCGTACTAGAATAACACCTTAAGACACAAATCAACCAAAACCCTAATGTCACCCAGATACTCCAATGTCACCTCAAGTATCTGTGGGTATGATTATACGATATGCAACACACAATCTCAGATTCATCTATTCAACCAACACAAAGGACCTCAAAGAGTGCCCCAAAGTTTCTACAGGAGAATCACGATGAAAACGTGTGCCAACCCCTATGCATAGGTTCATGGGTGGAACCCGCAAGTTGATCACCAAAACATACATCAAGTGAATCACGAGGTATCCCATTGTCACCACAGATACGCACGGCAAGACATACGTCAAGTGTTCTCAAATCTTTAAAGACTCAATCCGATAAGATTACTTCAAAGGGGAAACTCAATTCATTACAAGAGAGAAGATGGGGGAAGAAACATCATAGGATCCAAATATAATAGCAAAGCTCGCGATACATCAAGATTGTATCATCGCAAGAACACGAGAGAGAGATCAAACACATAGCTACTGGTACATACGCTCAGCCCCGAGGGAGAACTACTCCCTCCTCGTCATGGAGAGCACCAGGATGATGAAGATGGCCACCGAAGAAGGATTGCCCCCTCCGGCAGGGTGCCGCAACGGGTCTATATTGGTTTTCGGTGGCTACGGAGGCTTTTGGCGGCGGAACTCCTGATCTATTGTCTCTTCTGGAAGTTTTAGGATACGTAGGTATATATGGGTGAAAGAGGTACGTCGATGGAGCTTTGGGGGCCCCACAAGGCAGGGGGCGCGCCCTAGGGGGGTGCCCCCACCCTCGTGAGCACCTCCCTTGGCTCCTGACGTGGGGTCCAAGTCCATCCGGTAGCTTTCCTTCCAAAAATAACTTCTCCATTTGATTTCGTTCCGTTTCGACTCCGTTTGATATTCCTTTTCTTCGACACACTGAAATAGGCAAAAAACAGCAATTCTGGGCTGGGCCTCTGGTTAATAGGTTAGTCCCAAAAATAATATAAAAGTGGATAATAAAGCCCAATATTGCCCAAGACAGTAGATAACATAGCATGGAGCAATCAAAAATTATAGATACGTTGGAGACGTATCAAGCATCCCCAAGCTTAATTCCTGCTCGTCCTCGATTAGGTAAATGATAAAAACAGAATTTTTGATGTGGAGTGCTACTTGGCATAATTTCAATGTAATTCTTCTTAATGGTGGTATGAATATTCAGATCCATAAGATTCAAGACAAAAGTTCATATTGACATAGAAATGATAATACTTCAAGCATACTAACTAAGCAATTATGTCTTCTCAAAATAACATGGCCAAAGAAAGTTCATCCCTACAAAATCATATAGTTTAGTCATGTTTCATTTTCGTCACACAAGAATGCTCTCATCATGCACAACCCCGATGACAAGCCAAGAAATTGTTTCATACTTTAGTAATCTCACACCTATAAACCTTCACGTAATATATGAGCGCGAGCCATGGACATAGCACTATGGGTGGAATAGAATATAATGAGGGGGTTATGTGGAGAAGACAAAAAAAGGAGAAAGTCTCATATCAACGAGGCTAATCAATGGGCTATGGAGATGCCCAACGATTGATGCTAATGCAAGGAGTAGGGATTGCCATGCAACGGATGCTCTAGGGCTATAAATGTATGAAAGCTCAACAAAAGAAACTAAGTGGGTGTGCATCCAACTTGCTTGCTCACGAAGACCTAGGGCACTTTAGGAGGCCCATTGTTGGAATATACAAGCCAAGTTCTATAATGAAAAATTCCCACTAGTATATGAAAGTGATAACATGAGAGACTCTCTACTATGAAGATCATGATGCTACTTTGAAGCACAAGTGTGGTAAAAGGATAGTAACATTGTACCTTCTCTCTTTTTCTCTCATTTTTTGGGCCTTTTCTTTTTTATGGCCTTTCTCCTTTTTTGGGCCTTCTCTTTTTTTATGGCCTTTCTCTTTTTTTTATATTCCTCACGTGAGACAATGCTCTAATAATGATGATCATCTCACTTCTATTTATTTACAACTCAATGATTACAACTCAATACTAGAACAAAGATGACTCTATAGGAATGCCTCCGGTGGTGTACCGGGATATGCCATGAATCAAGAGTGATATGTATGAAAGAATTATGAATGGTAGCTTTGCCACAAATACTATGTCAACTACATGATCATGCTAAGCAATATGACAATGATGAATGTGTCATGATGAAAGGAATGATGGAAAGTTGCATGGCAATATATCTCGAAATGGCTATGGAAATGCCATGATAGGTAGGTATGGTGGCTGTCGGTGTCAAAACCGACGGATCTCGGGTAGGGGGTCCAGAACTGTGCGTCTAAGGCGGATGGTAACAGGAGGCAGGGGACACGATGTTTTTCCCAGGTTCGGGCCCTCTTGATGGAGGTAAAACCCTCCGTCCTGCTTAATTAATATTGTTGATATGGGTAGTACAAGAGTAGATCTACCACGAGATCAGAGAGGCTAAACCCTAGAAGCTAGCCTATGGTATGATTGTATGTTGTCCTACGGACTAAAACCCTCCGGTTTATATAGACACCGGAGAGGTTAGGGTTACACAAGGTAAGTTACAAAGGAGGAGATACACATATCCGTATTGCCTAGCTGGCCTTCCACGCCAAGTAGAGTCACGTCCGGACACGAGATGAAGTCTTCAATCTTGTATCTACATAGTCTAAGAGTCCGGCCGAAAGATATAGTCCAGATGTCCGAAGACCCCCTAATCCAGGCCTCCCTCAGTAGCCCCTAAACCAGGCTTTCAATGACGATGAGTCCGGCGCGCAGTGTTGTCTTCGGCATTGCAAGGCGGGTTCCTCCTCCGAATACACCACGGAAGAATTTGAATACAAGGATAGTGTCCGACCCTGCAAAATAAGTTCCACATACCACCATAGAGATAATAGTATTTCCACAAATCTAATTTTGCTGACTTATTTTGGCAACTCAACATTATGTCATGTCCCGGTGATTACTCAAACTGTTTCCTTTAACTAGCCCGGCACATAACGCGAGGCAGTTTTTTGACACGTCTTGTCAAAGCAGATATCATGTCCCCTTATCACGGGATTCTCATCAATACGGGTGCGGGTAACCCAACCGCGCCATCGATTACGACGCTTGGGGGACGAGTGAGTTTTACCAGGCTAGTGGGGATGCATAGTTTCGTCCACCCATATAAAGGGATAAGGATTTACCTTTTCATCCATGCCTTCTTCCTCCTTTGCTCATCCACCTTCGCACACTCGAGCCCCAGCGCCCAAGTTCGCATCCCCACCTCGACCTTCTCCAACCATGTCCGGAGCGGGACGCAGGTGGATGGTCTCCTCCATCACGGAGGGACACGTCAAGAAGCTGAGGGGAGTCGGATACTTGCCCGACGACATTGCGCACCGGCTCCCAGAGGAGGGGCAGCTCATCCCCACCCCTAGGCCCCATGAGAGGGTGGTGTTCCTTACCCATTTCCTCCGCGGACTGGGATTTCCTCTCCACCCATTTGTCCGTGGGCTCATGTTCTACTACGGCCTGGATTTCCATGATCTGGCCCCGAACTTCATCCTCAACATCTCGGCGTTTATCGTCGTGTGCGAGGCCTTCCTCCGCATCAAGCCCCACTTCGGCTTACGGCTAAAGACTTTCAATGTCAAGCCGAAGTTAGTGAGCGGCCGCCAGGCGGAGTGCGGAGGCGCCATGGTGGGCAAGATGCCCAACGTCACATGGCTCGAGGGCTCCTTTGTGGAGACAATAAAGGGGTGGCAGTCGGGGTGGTTCTACATCACCGAGCCGCGTGACCCTACATGGGTAGCGGCCCCCGAGTTCCGATCTGACTTCCCCACATGGCTCACCTCCTAGCAAGAGAAGGGCCTCTCCTAGGGTAGTTCGGGAGAGCTAACCGGACTCCAAACATGTATTCAAAACATGGTCAACAAGAAGCTCAAACTCGTCAACGTAGTCCAGGTCATGCTCATCCGCCGGATCCTCCCATGCTAACAACGGGCCTTCAACTTGTGGGAGTTCGACCCGGCGCAGCACCGAACTCTGAACAGGCTCTTTGACACAACTCACGAACATGCCTGGAGGGTTCTGTTCAAGAGCGCCGAGGTCCCCCCTCCCACTACTGAGGATCGCGGATTCAGCACAAAGCGCCAAGCCAGTGCGGTAAGCTGCTTTACCTCTTACAGGATACTTGTTTTTCATAGCTTGACTCCATGCGGGATCTAAACTCCCGTACCTTTGACAGGACTGGCAGGAGACGGCCGGACAGATCGACTGTCCGACTCCTTTACCCGAAGGCCCAGCAAACTCTCTTCTGACGAAGATGCTGACCCCGGCTCCTTATATGTTGCCGGAGAAGACCAAGAAGGCCAAGGGAACCCGAAAGAGTTCCCGGCGCCAGGCGTCATCGGACTCACCGTCCGAGGACTCCACGGCACAATCCTCCCCCGAAGACGAGGAGGCAGAAGAAGATGCTCCCCCTCCAGACAAGGGAGACAAGAAAAGGAAGGCCGCCCCAACTGGGGAGGCCGAAGGGTCCAAGAAGGGGAGAACTCTCCTTCCGAACAACTCTACCACCGCCGCCGATGGCGAAGACGAGTGGCTGCCCAGGGCCAAGCCCCTAGGGAAGTCGTAAGTGTTTGGATACCAGAGTAACTCATAGCATTCCTTTGTGGCACTACTTCACCTAACGCCTAAATGTGATTATGCAGGCCGCCCCGAGCCCGAATCGATGTATCATCGGACGACTCCCTGGGCTCGTCGGATATGGATAGCGATCCAGTTCTGACCGCCACCTCCCCTCATCCTGCGGACGACGCCGAGGTGCTGTCTCATGAGGCACCGGGTCGAGGGGAGACGGTCCCGGAGGCGCCTCAAAGCGGCCTCCCGGACTCCGGGAGCAGAGGGGGCCAGGCCCCTGAGGGCTCCGAGTTCGGCCCTCAGCCGAACACCGCGCCCAAAGCTCCAGTGGTTCCGGACTCGGGCGGGCGTCCTCCTTCTAAGAGGGGCAAGTCACATGCACCGGTGACCTTTGTCCATCCAGAGGCGCCGGACAATCCTCTGGAAGCGCTTCACAGCGCTTCCATCAATGAGGAGCACCGCACTATTATGAGTGTGGTGATCCAGAAGGTTCAGTCCGCTAAGAGCGGATTGACTGAAGCCTGTGCCGGCTTTCTAACAGGCTTTGAGGTAAGTGTTTAAAGTATAGAAAAAATATTACCGCATAGATAGTAGCCCCTGATGCTCTGTTCGGTGTTCACAAAGAAAAGCCAAACAGAGGATCAAACAATATCGCAGGAGTCTAATATGAGTATGTCAATATGCATATGCAGGCTTCGTTGCTGGCGTCCGCCGCACTGACTGCGGAGGTCACCGTACTGAAGCAGGACCTTAAAGGGTCCCAGGACGAGCTCGGCCTTACCAAGAGGCAGCTCGAGGAGAACAAAGGTAAGTAGTACCTAGTCTGTGGATATGTATGAAAAGAATGCGATTGCAAAATGACAGGATCGTCATGAATTTGCCAGGGGCCGCGACCGAAGTGGTGACCCTAAAGCAAGCGCTGTCCGAGGCCGAAGATAAAGCGGCCAAGGAGCGCACCGAGCAAGAGAAGCACGAGGCTCGAGTGGGCGAGGTGCAGCAAGAGCTCCAGGCTCTCGTGGTGAAGCACGAGGCGTTGGAGCTTGACTCGAAGACGCGAGAGTCTGAGCTTGCCGCGGCCCTCGAGAGTGCAAAAAGTGCCAAGGCCGAAGCCCAAAAGGCCCTCTAGGAGATCGACGCAATGAAGAGTATAGTGGCGGGTAAGGCATTCTATATGCAAAGTAAGCATGTAAAAGTAAATTACCGATTACTTACCCGAATCCGGAGCTCTCCAGGAGCATTCCCAGATTTGCCCCGCAGCGTGTCCGATGCCGCACAATTTTACCAGGCTGAGGATGGAAGCTCAACGGAGAAGTTGTTCTGGTCTCAGTATACTAAGGCCGAACACCTGGTGCCAATGAGCGACTAGCTGAAGTAGATGGTCGAGCTACATAAGGTGGCCAAACAGGCCATGAAGGGCTTTATAGTCCGGCTGTGGCCTGGCAACGCCCTTCCGAACAGCTTCTTCGGCCTGGTGAGGTGGCTTGTGGATGCCTGCCCGCGGCTGGAGGTCATCAAGCGATCCATCTGCATTGAAGGTGCACGCCGGGCTTTCACCCGTGTGAAATTGCAATGGGTCAAGATAGACGCCGTGAAGTTGATCAAGGAAGGGCCACCGGAGGGTAAGGAGCATCGCCACCCCGAGATGTACTACGAGGGTGTTCTGCCGGGTGCCCGTCTCATAGCGGACAAGTGCACAAAAGATGTAATATTTGAGTGAAACTTGCTCGTTTGATCCTGTATTTATGAAAACTTGTTTCATATGTGGTATGCAACGCTTGTTTGAATTTAAAATATTACCTTCTGTTTGGCTGTTTATCCAATCTGAGAGATGGCTAGTCCTTGGCTTCCGCCCCCATGCCATGAGTGCTGGGGTGTTCGGGATAAACCTGAGCACTCTTGTTCCCATTTTTGCGTCCTACAAGGGAGGCGCTCAGCACAACGAACAAGGCAACCGGACTAATAATGCTTTATCACTCTCACTTAGCCATAGAATTCTATAATTTTAAATTTCGGCGAAGCCCCTGGTATTCAGAAGGCCAAATTCGGGGCGTGATACACGCCTTTAAGCCGGACAGGGCCGGCCTCTCGCTCTAAGTGGGTAAGTCTTTAGGGACTCGAAACCTCGCCGAACAGCGACTATTCTCTCGCCTTATCATGACAGTCAGTTTTAGCTTTCTCTACTGAGGTGCTTAACCAAGCAGAACCGGGGCACAATCGCAGTAGTTCTCCTAGCGCTACCTTAGCCGATAGAGCGGAACGTAAGGTACCAAAACATAGGAGCCGGGCAAACCCAACATTTGACCAAAGACATGATTCGGAGCTGATGCATATAATGCTATAAGTTCGGGGTGCCGCACTTGTGAAAGTGTTCGGACTTTTCACACCATATTGTGGGGTACGTAAGCCCCTGGTGTATTGGCCGTACCAAAGTGTATGGTTGCAAGGCGTCATTAATGAACACATATATAAAACATGAATGCAATAATAGTCGTAATGTTATGCATTGTTTATTCAAAAAGGTGCGTTAAAGCAGAATGATACAGATAGTGTGATAAGCAAAGAGTAGGACTATGTACCTTCCAAGGGCAAGCTAAGGAATAGTATTGAATCAAATATTTTGCTCGTTACTGTAATCCACCTGGGAATTCCGTGGTGTGACGTAGCTTTCTGCCTCCTTGGTTGCTGCACCATGTGTTCGGCAATAGTGCTGCCGGACAGTGTTTCCAGAGATTAATGTCCTGAAAAAGAGAAAAATAACCAAGCGGGAAGCCCCTAGTGCGGTTTAAGCCGCGTCTTGGGGCGTGTCGCAGTTGTGCCCCCCTCCCCACCTGTGCCCATGGTATTTTTAATGCGTAATTATGTACGCGTGGCACGAGTTTCGCCGCTTGGCTGGCACTGGGGTGGGAGCCGCATTGCTACGCGAGCTCAGATCGTGCCAGGCGGTCTAGTTGCCGATTGTTCCGAGCGCGCTTGAAGGTGTCCGGGTCTTGAAACACCGAACTGGTGGATTGCCTTGAGAGGCCGCTTTGCGCTTCTGCTGCAAGGGCCGCAGTGTGCTCCTCCGTTCGGAGAGAGCGCTCTGTGTTTCCATTGACTGTAATAACCCCACGAGGTCCTGGCATCTTGAGCTTGAGGTATGCATAATGCGGTACCGCATTGAATCTTGCAAATGCGGTTCGCCCGAGCAATGCATGATAACCCCTGCGGAACAGGACTATATCAAAGATTAACTCTTCACTTCGGAAGTTATTCGGGGATCCGAAGACCACTTCCAGTGTAATTGAGCCTGTGCAATGGGCCTCTACGCCTGGAATAACGCCTTTAAAGGTCGTTTTTGTGGGTTTGATCCTTGAGGGGTCGATACCCATTTTGCGCACTGTGTCCTGATAAAGCAGGTTCAGGCTGCTGCCACCATCCATAAGGAGTCGAGTGAGGTGAAATCCGTCAATGATTGGGTCTAGAACCAATGCGGCGAATCCACCATGACGGATACTAGTGGTGTGGTCCCTGCGATCGAAAGTGATCGGATAGGAGGACCATGGGTTTAACTTTGGGGCGACTGGCTCCAACGCATATACGTCCCTGAGCGCATGCTTCCGCTCCCGCTTGGGGATGTGGGTTGCGTATATCATGTTCAGCATCCGCACTTGTGGGGGAAACCTCTTCTGTCCTCCGGTGTGTGGCTGCCGGGGCTCCTCCTCGTCATCGCTATGTGACCCCTTATCCTTGTTTTCGGCAATTAACTTGCCGGCCTGCTTGAACACCCAACAATCCCTATTGGTGTGATTGGCTGGCTTGTCTGGGGTGCCGTGTATTTGACACGAGTGATCGAGTATGTGGTCCAAACTGGACGGGCCCGGCGTACTTTGTTTAAATGGCTTTTTCCGTTGACCGGGTTTAGAGCCTTTGAATCCGGCATTGGCTGCCGTATCCTCAGTATTATCGCTGTTAATGTGGCGTTTATGTTTTTTGCGATGGGACCTGCTATTGCCGTCCTTGGTATCCGAGGTACCATGGTTCTTTGACATATTGTTACTATGAGCTAGCCAGCTATCTTCTCCCGCACAAAAGCGGGTCATGAGTGTCGTGAGGGCTGCCATAGATTTCGGCTTTTCCTGACCAAGGTGCCGGGCTAGCCACTCGTCGCGGATGTTGTGTTTGAAAGCCGCTAGGGCCTCTGCATCCGGACAGTCGATGATTTGATTTTTATTTGTTAGGAACCGAGTCCAGAATTGCCTGGCCGATTCTTCTGGCTGCTGAATTATGTGGCTCAAGTCATCGGCATCTGGTGGTCGCACATAAGTGCCCTGAAAGTTGTCGAGGAATGCGGCCTCCAGATCTTCCCAACAGCTAATGGACTCTGCTGGCAAACTGTTAAGCCAATGCCGCGCTGGTCCTTTGAGCTTTAGTGGGAGGTATTTGATGGCGTGTAAGTCATCACCGCGGGCCATGTGGATGTGGAGGAGGAAATCCTCGATCCATACCGCAGGATCTGTTGTGCCGTCGTATGATTCAATATTTACAGGTTTGAAACCTTCTGGGATTTGATGATCCATTACTTCGTCTGTGAAGCATAAGGGGTGTGCGACACCTCTGTATTGGGCTATATCCCGACGCAGCTCAAATGTGTCTTGCCCGCTGTGTTCGGCTCGGCCGGATTTACTTTTACTGTATCCGGCGTGACGTTTATCGTCTCGCGTAGTGGCGCGCCCTCGTGATCCGTAGATCGATCTTGCATGTTTTGCTTTGTCCTCCAATATGTCTCGCAGGTCTGGCATGTTTCCCCATGCTTTTTTATTTGAATGGCGTCGGGGTGCGGGCTGAGCTTTTGGCTGGAATGCCTCTCTATCACGGCCACGAGGTGGCCCATCAGCCGCATCATACGCTTCTTCCTCCAGTCGAGGTAGCAGCCTGCATTTTGGGTAACTCTTGGAAGGGCGCTCGAGTTTATATTCCTCGTCCGCGAGGACTTCAGTCCATCTGTCAGCTAGCAGATCTTGATCAGCTTCAAGCTGCTGCTGCTTTTTCTTAAGGCTATTTGTCGTGGCCATAAGCCGGCGCTTGAAGCACTCTTGTTCGACGGGATCCTCTAGCACGGCGAATTCGTCCTCGCCGAGGCTTGCCTCGTCTTCGGAGGGGGGCATGTAATTATCATCCTCCGCCTCTCCGTCTGCCGCTCTCTCAGGAGGGCTAGCTCCTCCGTCCTCCTGCTCTAAATCTTGCTAGAGGGGGTTGTTGTTGTCTTCGGCACTATTCGGAGTGTTATTACCTCTTGTGCCGGTATCACCACTTTTGCTTTGGTGGGACTTAGAGCGGCGCCGCTGACGTCGGCGCTTGGGTTGCTTCTTGGAGGGGTCATCCTCTGCTATCTCGTCGCCATTGCCTTCTTTGGGTGTATCCACCATGTATATATCGTATGATGAGGTGGCTGTCCAGTGCCCTGTGGGCAGTGGTTCCTCTTCGTCTCCCGCATCGTCATCCATACCGTCGATGTCTTCGGAGTTGAAGTCGAGCATGTCGGTTAAGTCATCGACAGTGGCTACTAAGTGGGTGGTGGGTGGGCCGCAAATTTCTTCGTCGTCCGCATCCCAGTCCTGCCGGACATAGTTCGGCCAGGATCCTCCTGACAAGGAGAGAGACCTTAATGAGTTTAGTATGTCGCCAAAGGGCGGGTGCTGAAAAATATCCGCGGAGGTAAACTCCATGATCGTTGCCCAATCGGATTCGATAGGAACGGGCGCAGGCGGTTTGGAGTCCGTGGCCGGAGAAGGATCCGGCAGTTTAACAACACATGCTAAATCGTGCTCATCGTGACCGCGTGACGCACAAGGCAGAGGCTCGAATCCGTTGAAGATCAAGTCTCCATGGATGTCGGTCGTGTAGTTTAAGCTTCCAAACCTAACCTGGTGGCCAGGGGCGTAACTTTCAATCTGCTCCAGATGGCCAAGCGAATTGGCCCGCAGTGCAAAGCCGCCGAACACGAAGATCTATCCGGGGAGAAAAGTCTCACCTGGACTGCATCGCCATCGATGATAGTAGGAGCCATCAAGCCTAACGGCGGCGACACAGAGGAACTCTCAATGAAAGCACCAATGTCGGTGTCAAAACTGGCGGATCTTGGGTAGGGGGTCCCGAACTGTGTGTCTAAGGTGGATGGTAACAGGAGGCAGGGGACACGATGTTTTACCCATGTTCAGGCCCTCTTGATGGAGGTAAAACCCTACGTCCTGCTTGATTAATATTGATGATATGGGTAGTACAAGAGTAGATCTACCACGAGATCAGAGAGGCTAAACCCTAGAAGCTAGCCTATGGTATGATTGTATGTTGTCCTACGGACTAAAACCCTCCGGTTTATATAGACACCGGAGAGGTTAGGGTTACACAAGGTCGGTTACAGAGGAGGAGATCACTAGTAGAAAACAGGGCTTTGGTCCAAGCCGGGTCAGCCCATTAGTCCCGGTTCAGTCCAGAACCGGGACCAATGTGGGCATTGGTCCCGGTTCATCAGCCCAGGGGGCCGGCCGGGCCACGTGGGCCATTGGTCCTGGTTCGTCTGGACCTTTTGGTCCCGGTTGGTGGGACGAACTGGGACCAATGGGCCTGGCTCGTGGCCCATCACCATTGGTCCCGGTTGGTCCGGGACCAAAGGCTTCCCTTTAGTCCCGGTTCATGCCGCGAACCAGTACCAATGAGGTGCCTATATATACCCTCGCCCACGAGCAGAGCACTCCAGTGCTCTGTTTTTCTCTGGCCGAGGGGGAGAGGGCTTGGTGGTGCTCTAGCTCACCTCCTATGCACACAAGGTGTTCGATGGAATGCCCGAGCCACACTACTTAAGCTTTCTCCTCTCCAAGCTCGACCTCCAAGCTCCATTTTCCATAATATTTGTCTAGGTTTAGCGGTCCGTCACGCCCCGTTCCTGTCTTCATCGCCGTCGATCACCCGCGCCGAGATCATCACCGGCACCACCATGGTGAGCCTCTTGTTCTTATCTTCTTTCTGAAAGGAAAAATATTCTTACTTGTATGTTTACATAGATACTTGTATTATTTTCTTACTTTTATTGTTGCATCTTATATAGTGCGATGGTTTTGGTATCCGCCCCCGTCGGCCCTCGTCCTGTCTATGATTCGGATGTGGTATATATATATTATCTTTATAACTATTGGTTCATTTATTGTTTATGAAAATTATGCCGACCAACGTGACATAGATTTTATTTATGTAGGATGTATGTGAATCGGAAATGCCAACCGACCCTATTGTCGAGAGGTTAAATTTAGTTGAAGAAGAAAACAATTTGTTGAAGGAAAAAATAAAAAAAATGAGGAGGAGAAGATGATATTGGAGTTGCATGTTGCGGATGTCGTCGATGATCACAAGATCAAGATGGATGCAATGCTCTTGAAGATTAGAAAGATTAGAAAATATGCCATTCATACCGAGGCTTGGTATCCTTATGCCATTGGATCAATTGTTACCTTGGTTGCGATTATGATCGCATTTGTTTTTGCATTGAAATGTTTTACATAGTTTCAATGTATGGTTTAATTAATTAGATGCTCTGGAGAGCTATATGTTGTTAGATGAGAACTATGTATGCACTTTGGTTTTAATGTGATGATGAACTTCTATTAATTTGGACACTTAATTATATATAATGCACGCAGATGAACCGACAATGGATGTACGGTGACAGACACACCTGCGAGTACATTAAGGGCGTGCATGAGTTTCTCGATGCGGCTGAGGCAAACAAGCAGAATGGTTTTATGTGTTGTCCATGCACTGAATGTGGGAATACGAGGTCTTACTCTAACCGGAAAATCCTTCACTCCCACCTGCTTTACAAGGGTTTCATACCACACTATAATGTTTGGACGAGGCACGGAGAAATAGGGGTTATGATGGAAGATGGCGAAGAAGAAGAGTACGATGACAACTATGTGCCCCCTGAATACGGTGATGCTGCAATGGGGGGAGCTGGTGAAGATCAAGAGGAACCAGACGGTGTGCCCAATGATGCTGCAACGGGTGAAGCTGCGAAGATCAAGAGGAACCAGACGATGTGCCCGATGATGATGATCTCCGCCGGGTCATTGTCGATGCAAGGACGCAATGCGAAAGTCAAAAGGAGAAGCCGAAGTTCAATCGCATGTTAGAGGATCACAAAAAAGGGTTATACCCCAATTGTGAAGATGGCAACACAAAGCTCGGTACCGTACTGGAATTGCTGCAGTGGAAGGCAGAGAATGTTGTGGCTGACAAAGGATTTCAGAAGCTCCTAAAAATATTGAAGAAGAAGCTTCCAAAGGATAACGAATTGCCCGACAGTACATACGCAGCAAAGAAGGTCGTATGCCCTCTAGGATTGGAGGTGGATAAGATACATGCATGCCCTAATGACTGCATCCTCTACTGCGATGCATACAAGGATCTGAACGCATGCCCGGTATGCGGTGCATTGCGGTATAAGATCAGACGAGATGACCCTGGTGATGTTGACGGCGAGCCCCCCAGGAAGAGGGTTCCTGCGAAGGTGATGTGGTATGCTCCTATAATACCACGGTTGAAACGTCTGTTCAGAAATGAAGAGCATGCCAAGTTGAAGCGATGGCATAGTGAGAACCGAAAGAAAGATGGGAAGTTGAGAGCACCCGCTGACGGGTCGCAGTGGAGAAAAATCGAGAGAAAGTACTGGGATGAGTTTGCAAAGGACCCAAGGAATGTATGGTTTGCTTTAAGCGTGGATGGCATTAATCCTTTCGGGGAGCAGAGCAGCAATCACAACACCTGGCCCGTGACTCTATGTATGTATAACCTTCCTCCTTGGATGTGCATGAAGCGGAAGTTCATTATGATGCCAGTTCTCATCCAAGGCCCTAAGCAACCCGGCAACAAAATTGATGTGTACCTAAGGCCATTAGTTGAAGAACTTTTACAGCTGTGGAATGGAAACGGTGTACGTACGTGGGATGAGCACAGACAGGAGGAATTTAACCTTAAGGCGTTGCTGTTCGTGACCATCAACAATTGGCCCGCTCTCAGTAACCTTTTAGGACAGACAAACAAAGGATACCACGCATTCACGCACTGTTTAGATGACACTGAAAGTATATACCTAGAAAAATGCAGGAAGAATGTGTACCTGGGCCATCGTTGATTTCTTCCGACCAACCATCAATGTCGAAAGAAAGGCAAGCATTTCAAAGTCGAGGCAGATCACCGGAAGAAGCCCGCCATGCGTACCGGTGATCACGTACTTGCTATGGTCAATGATTTACACTACGTAATCTTTGGAAAGCGTCCCGGTGGACTAGCTGTTCCGAATGACGCTGAGGGACACGCACCCATGTGGAAGAAGAAATCTATATTTTGGGACCTACCCTACTGGAAAGACCTAGAGGTCCGCTCCTCAATCGACGTGATGCACATGACGAAGAACCTTTGCGTGAACCTGCTAGGCTTCTTGGGCGTGTATGGGAAGACAAAAGATACACCTGAGGCACAGGAGGACTTGCAACGTTTGCACGAAAAAGACAGCAAGCCTCCGAAGCAGTATAAAGGTCCTGCCAGCTACGCTCTTACGAAAGAAGAGAAAGAAATCTTCTTTGAATGCCTGCTCAGTATGAAGGTCACGACTGGCTTCTCGTCGAATATAAAGGGAATAATAAATATGCCAGAGAAAAAGTTTCAGAACCTAAAGTCTCATGACTGCCACGTGATTATGACGCAACTGCTTCCGGTTGCATTGAGGGGGCTTCTACCGGAAAACGTCCGATTAGCCATTATTGTGAAGCTATGTGCATTGCTCAATGCAATCTCTCAGAAGGTGATCGATCCAGAAATCGTACCAAGGCTAAGCAGTGATGTGGCGCAATGTCTTGTCAATTTCGAGCTGGTGTTCCCACCATCCTTCTTCAATATCATGACGCACATCCTAGTTTATCTAGTCGACGATATTGTCATCCTGTGGCCTGTATTTCTACACAATATGTTCCCCTTTGAGAGGTTCATGGGAGTCCTAAAGAAATATGTCCATAACCGCGCTAGGCCAGAAGGAAGCATCTCCATGGGCCATCAAACACAGGATGTTATCAGGTTTTGTGTTGACTTCATTCCTGGCCTTAAGAAGATAGGTCTCCCTAAATCGCGGTATGAGGGGAGACTGACTGGAAAAGGCACTCTTGGAAGAGACTCAATAATATCCAGGGACGGATATTCTTGGTCTCAAGCACACTACATAGTTCTACAGAACTCTACCTTGGTGACCCCGTATGTCGATGAACACAAGAACAGTCTGCGCTCCAAATACCCGGAGCAGTGCGACGACTGGATTACATGTGAACACATCAGGACTTTCAGCAGTTGGTTGGAAACACATCTCAGAGGTGACAACACTGTTTGTGATGAGTTGTACTTGTTGTCCAGGGGACCATCTTTGACTGTATTGACTTACAAAGGATACGAGATAAATGGGAATACATTTTACACGATCGCCCAAGATCAAAAGAGCACCAACCAAAACAGCGGTGTCCGCTTTGATGCAGCAATCGACAGCGGAAAGGACAAATATTATGGTTACATAGTGGACATATGGGAACTTGACTACGGACCTGATTTTAAGGTCCCTTTGTTTAAGAGCAAATGGGTCAATCTGTTAGGCGGTGGGGTACAGGTAGACCCACAGTACGAAATGACAATAGTGAACCTGAAAAATCTTGGGTACACTGACGAACCGTTCGTCCTAGCCAATGATGTGGCACAGGTTATCTATGTGAAGGACATGTCTACCAAACCGAGAAAAAGAAAAGATAAGGAAGCGAATACATCATACGATGAGCCAAAGCGCCACATAGTTCTTTCAGGAAAAAGGGACATCCTGGGAGTGGACGGCAAGACAGACATGTCTGAAGATTATGAAAGGTTTCATGAAATTTCTCCCTTCAATGTCAAGGCTGACCCAAGCATCCTGATAAACAATGAAGATTATCCATGGTTACGGCACAATAAGCAAATGACACAAGCAAAGAAAAAGTGAAGACTTTCTCCCGCAACTATTATGATGATACCATGCCAACTTTGTAACACACGAACATGCTACCATTGTCCGTTTTGTACATGCACATGCTATGTGGGTGAAATTATGATACCATGCCAACTTTCAACTTTTTTAGAGTTCATTTGAAATGCTTTCATGTCTTATGGTTCGGCCCTCGTAATACCATGACCATTAGTCCCTGGCCCATGCCAACTTTCAACTTTCTAAAACTAATGGCACTAACAGAAAGTTTATAATTTTGCTCCTCGCCCCTGGCCCATGACCATTAGTCCCAGTTTGTGCCACAAACCGGGACTAAAGGGTTGGTCCTCGTTGCGGGCAGAGTTTAGTCCCACCTTGCCAACCGAAGGGGGCTCACACCGGTTTATAAGCCCTTCCCTCTCTGCCTTGTTGAGCTCCTCTCAAAGTGAAAATAGATGCCCTAATAGAGAAAAGTTTAACCTAAATTCATAGTGAATTTCTCTGAAATTCATAGAAATTTACTAGGAATTTAGGATGAATTTTCTCTATAAGCAAATCAATTCTCATTTTTTAGTAAGTTAATCACAAACTTGTGATTCAAACAATTTTCAAAGAATTCAAATTTCAACTATTCAAATTTGAAAACTAATGGCACTAACAGAAAGTTTATAATTTTTCTAAAACTAATGGCACTAACAGAAAGTTTATAATTTTGCTAACCTAAAAGCAAACAGAATTAAAAATTAAAGCAAAAAACAAAAGAAAATAAATAATGCAAAAAACAAATCAAAAAACAGGAAAAAACT